>NW_005365372.1:2286238-2287095 GCF_000412655.1 Myotis brandtii | reverse complement strand
AAGTGGATGCTGATTTTTCAAACAAAATCATCTTCAGCGATGAGGCTCATTTTCATCTTGATGGCTTGGTTAATCAACAAAATTGTCGCTTTTGGGGTGCAGAAAATCCACGAGTGATTGTTGAGAAACAAATGCATCCACAACATGTCACTGTTTGGTGCGGATTTGGGGCTGGAGGCATCATCGGACCATTTTTAAAAAAAATATATATTTTATTGATTTTTTTACAGAGAAGAAGGGAGAGGGATAGAGAGTTAGAAACATTGATGAGAGAGATCGATCAGCTGCCTCCTGCACGCCCCCCAGTGGGGATGTGCCCGCAACCAAGATACATACCCCTGACCGGAATCGAACCCGGGACCTTTCAGTTCGCAGGCCGACACTCTATCCACTGAGCCAAACCAGTTCGGCCATCGGACCATTCTTCTTCAAAAATGCGGCTGCTCAGGCAATAACAGTTAATGGTGCTCGCTATCATGACATGATAATCCATTTACTTGATATCCTATACCATACATAACCCTATACTGTATACTTTATGAATAAATAAAAATGTACAATTTTTAGTTATAAACCTTGTTTTCTATCAAAATTGTTTCTTGCCTGAATTTTGGGATACCCTTTAGTTGGTATCACTGGGAGGAATTGACTTCCAGGCCAATTGGCTGTGAGAATCAGCTGTGTCTATGATGGGATAACTTCTGTGCTGGAGACGGCCTTATGGGGCAAGACTTGCTTCAGTGGGGCTTTGGTGCTCACTCAGTCTGCCCCCTGAGTGTGTCCCTTATGGATCTGAGGAGTTGTAGTCTGGATGGTCCCACTCTGACCACTGGGTACACTGGCTCTTGTATCTCTAA
>NW_005365372.1:2285884-2286175 GCF_000412655.1 Myotis brandtii | reverse complement strand
CAGATTCCTCTTCTTTGTTTGGGATTTGGAGGTGCCCAGATGGGGCCCAGTTGTGAAGCAATGCAATCTGCTGTGGGGCCTTGGGCCTTTTTTTTGGATGTTCTGGGTCTCTCTGACCCAGCTGCAGTTTGTTAGGTAATTTTAGATTGCAAAGGGCCAGGTCATTCCTATGCAAAAGCCTCTGTGCACAGCTTGGGTGGGGCGGGGTCTCATGGAATCAACAGGGAGGAGCAAACAGCTATGGCTGATCCTCAGTCCTGCCCTAAGAGGTCCCGCGTCTCAATGTCCCTC
>NW_005365372.1:2272572-2285655 GCF_000412655.1 Myotis brandtii | reverse complement strand
GCCTCCGTACCTCTGCACTTTACTTCCGCACCTCCTCTGAGTCTCAGTGTGCTTTTCTCTTTCCTTCTAGTTGTAGAATTTCCACTCAGCCAGCCTTTCTGTGGTTCTGGATGATGTCCGTTTTGTCTTTTAGTTGTATTTTTGAAGTGGTTGTGCGAGGCAGCAATTTCAGGTGTTTACCTATGCCGCCACCTTAGTTTCCAATGTACATATGTTTTTAAAATATCTTGTATTTGATCAAATTTGCAATGCTGGAATATACAGTACTTTGTCATCTTTGGAAATAAATATATAACTCATATGTGTGTCTAAAACTTGTAGCTAGTAGTATCACTTTTAATACGGTGGTAGTCATTTTATAAAAGTTATATTTCTTAACATTGTTTTATAAATGAGATTATTATTTGAGGGGATATCCTAAAAATATTTGATTATTCTCTATTGACTGCTCTGTAACTAGATAGATGACTTTTATCTTTTTTCTGACCAGAAGAGGGCACTAGTGGATCTTAAGTCAGGAGTTCCAAGGTTGAAAGCTGAGGGGAATTTAGAGAGGTGGTTTTTGGTTTTGGTTTTGTTTTCTTTTTTCATTTCCAGCACTCTGTCTACTTTTATGTGAAACTTGCTTTTATTATACATATAAATATCTTAGCAAGAGAACTTGGCAGGAGCTAGGAATCCATTAACAAATACTTTTTGTGTGTCAATTATAAGGAAGACCTTTGCTTGACTTATTAAGAGCTCAGTCATCCACACATTTGCTAGAGTGGAATCAGGTTAGATCTCAGAGACTCCTTGAGGTTGGGCCTTGCTTTGGAGGGATTGAGAAAAGCGGCTGGGAAACCTTTTCTTAGCTGGCCACAATTACATGAAGCATCAGAATACTTTAGAATGAAAATAAATTATAATTGCCTTAAGTATTATACAGGCTGAGTATTTAACTATGGTTATTTGTAAAAACAATCTGTGGTTATTTGAAATTATTGGTCCCGGTTCAGATAACCACTTCTTAGACTCTGCAAGAAACTTACTGGGTAAGAAGGAGCTGGAACTTTTTTTTTCATCCTTTTTATTGAATTTATTGAGGTGACATTGGTTAATAAAATGACATAGTTTTCAGGTGTACAATTCTATAATACATCATCTCTATACCGTATTATGTATTCACCACCCAAAGTCAGTCTCCTTCCATCACCATTATATCCCTTTCTTTTAAAATGCAACCCTTCTGTGTTTCAGATATTCCATTTATTTTTCAGCATCAGATTTCTAAATGGATGCCAAAATCAGAGTGTGCTTTATTTGACTACCATTATTAACAAACTGGGAAAACTTCCATCTCAGCCAATATGGAATTATTAGGGTCAACACAGAGCTTAGGCATAGCAGGCCAAGCCATATAGTGGAATTCATGGGTCTAAAAATGCCTCCCAAGGTGCTAAAATTGCCCCAAAGCATTTCTAACAATAAGAAAAAAAATCTGAATTTCTCCCTATTGTTAGAATTACCTCTTTGGGAAACTTTATCCAAAATAGTTGTGTGAAAATGCAAATATTTGACTCAGGAGAGATGCATTAACAGCCTATTTAACCACAGGGCCTGACAAGCTCCAGAAGGAGTGATCTGTTACAGCTAATTTTTTATGTGGGGAAGGCATAAAGGAATGAGTTTAAAGCACAGAACACTTGATGAACTCATAAGGTCTTGAAGGCTGAGTGGACTCATGGCTGTCTGATGTAACAGGGAAACATTTGGTGTCTAGTAATAGATTTTGTCAGTGGTTGGGGAAGAAACTAAGATTTTTTTATTTTTTTTTACTTCATAGTTGTCTTGACCTTTCTCCCAACAATTATCTGTACAGGACCACTTCTTGGCTAGTGTATAATGCCATTTTCATCTATCACATTTACAGTCTTTTCATTGTGATATAAGTTTGCAATTGGATTTAATTTTGTTATTTGTACCACATTTTAAATGTTTTTGCCTAGGTGGCATTTGTCTCAACTATCCTATCAACAGAACTTTCCATTGATGTTAATTCTTTCCATTGTTGTTAATTTGTGATGTGAAGGGGGCGGTGAGGGCATGTGCCAGAGGGGTGGGGGAGGCCGGGGGAGGTCAATGGGGGAAAAAGGAGACATATGTTCTACTATTTGTAATACTTTAAACAATAAAAAACAATAAAGAATGATAACACCCATAAAAAAGTTTCCACATATTCTGCTTATTCTAACTTATTTAAATTTATTTATGTATCCTATAGTACTTTACAAGTATTTGATGGGATAGGTCCCTTGACAGATGTTTAGATGAAAGTAAAAATACTTAACTCAAACTTAAATGATTACTTTTAACATTTAAAAATTTAAATTATGCTGAGCCTTTTAGAATAAGCAATTTGAGCATCTTAAGAGGGGAAGGGATGGGAGGGTATAAATAAAAGAAGGTAAACTGATTAGCCAAAGAACATATATGTATAGCCCGTGGACACAGACAACAGTGTGATGAAAGCCAGGGGAAGGGTAGGTGGGGGTTGGGTGGAGGTGGGGAAAGAGTGGGAAAAGGGGAACATCTGTAATAGTGTCAATAATAAAAAATGAAAAGTCTGCAAATATGAATTTTAAAAAATTATGAAGGAAGCTTATTGACTCTCAAATCTTAAGACTTTTTTCAGTCTCTCTCTTACATATCTCTAAACTGTAGATTTCATGGAAATTGGTGGATGAGCACAAATTACTATTATGACACTTTTCTCTGGAAATGATTTTAAGCTCAACTGGTCAATTCTGATTTTAACAGCACATTTTAATTTCTTGAAATGTGAATAAATACCCAGCAAACAGTTTTATCTAGACAGTAAGTGACCATTAAAATCAGAGCATTAAGTGCCTTGCTATATTATAAATTGTGCTATTACCACTTGTTGTAAACTACAATGCCTGTTCAGCCTACTAAGATGTATCCATGAGGTCACATGAAAGAATGGGTATGAATGCACTGGCAAATAAAATGCATGGTATCATTAAAAGGACTGTTCTTTTTGTTTAGGCCTGAAATAGTCCGTCCATAGGTCAAAGATTGCAAATTGTAGCCAAACTTAAGGGGGAAAATGACATACAAAGAATTTACTTTTGGATCCACAATTGTGTGATAGACACCTTTGAGACTATAGTTAGTAAGAACATAGCTTTGGATACGTGTGAGTTCTACAAATACCATTCTTGCTGGATTTGGTTCTACAATATAGAAAACTATTGCTATAACAACAAAATAATTTAGGAGGATATGTATAACAAAGGAAGGATCACAGAAATGGGAAAGGAAGGAGCTTTATACACGTAAATAAGATCCATGTCTCTCTTTGTGAGACTTAACAAACAAAGAAACAGGTATATGTGCATTGTAAGATTTTGTTTTCAAATTAGTTTCACTAGTCTTTGGAAGTTTTTAGTAAATGAGAAATATTATACACATCCTGGTGCAATAGAAGGGGGGCTGTAATTAACCAACTCCAATACAGACCATCCTGGTTGATAACCTGAGGTTGCATGAGTTTGTGTGGACAATTTACAAATAGTTCTGTTAATACCTATGTGCAATAGCTGTCGATGCACAGCCATTAATCACAGCCATCAGCAGGCCCCCGAGAGTGGTTTAGGTATAGCAGCTTTTAATGTATGTTTTGTTAATTGGAAGTTACAGTGTTTCTGTGAATTACCAGATGAACAACTACTTTGGTACTGAATACCTGAGGAGGAAAAGTCCTCTAAATAGTCCTATAGAAAGTCAGTTAAAATTATGAAAAGTATATTATTATTTGCTTCTAAACCCTCCAAATTTAAAAATTAAATCTTCCATATTTTAATACAAAGTAAGATGACCCAGAATGGTGTAAAATTATATTTTTATTTCTCTATACTTATATTAAAAATAGTGCTGTCTCCTCCACTAAGAGCTGTTTTTAATGCATTTCTGTGTATAGTTCCTTGACAGAAACCATTTTTCTTGCCTCTCAGGTGGCTCATGTAGAGAGATTTATGTCCATTATGCAAAATTACAAAATCCTTTGTAGTATAACAGAGGCATAATCAACAGAAAGTCTGAGAACTCACCCGCCATAATACAAGAATCAAATCTGGACTTGGGCCATCTTCATTAAATTTCAAGAATCTTGTTTTCATTGAAATGCCTTTTTTGGCCCTGATTCACAAATCTACAAGGACAAATTATATTTTTAGAATGATGTCATTAAGGAATAGCACCTAGTCTAAAGGAAATATTCTCAGACTATTAACACTGGAATATTGTTTATATTAATTCAGACCTTGTGAATAATGCATAAAGAATCACTCATGTTGAAATCAGAAGTTGGCAGTAAGTTGAATAAAAAAATAACAATCTCTATTTTCTACATAGTAAATGGTACTCTTACTATGGGATTTGGACAATTCAGTCATCATTTAAGGGGAGATTTATCTAATACCAATAATATTCACCCATCTCAAAGTGTTTGTGTTTCAGATTGCTATAAATTACTACCACCTTAGTAGACTTAGTGTACCAGATAATTAATATGTAAAGACATAATTTATAATATTCACACTAAATATTGCAATGTGTTAATTTCAAAGACATAATGAATGCAAATTTTGTATTATTACATGCATGATAATTTTAGATATATTTTAGCACACTAACTTATTTGCCAGTGATTGAATCATTTACCAGAAACCAATATCTTTCTTAGCCCTTTACTTTCTATTTATTTTTCATTCTCTATATAAGATCACATAATTACATGAAAAATATCCAGTTTGCTTAGGACCATAATGAAAAATACTTGCTAAAGTTATGATTTAATTATCTCCCTAAAAATGATTGTGATTTACAATTGATATTGTAAGTTTTTTTCAAATATTAAAATATTCATCCTCTATATTGTTTTACTGGTTTAGCTGATGTTCTAGAATGGTTCAAGTGATGTTCAGTGATTTGTGAGTGAAGGTAATATCTACTTATCCTACTAACTTCAGAGCGTAGGAAAAAGAGGCAGGTGATGTCATAGTAATAAAATACTATAGATAATGAACCTTGCTATCAAAATGGGAAGTGTGTTTGTAAGCTCAATATGTGAAGATGACTAACTAAACATCAGCAAAACTGTCAGGCTGTAGTTATGTTCCATCCCATTTGTGCTTGTCTCTTTTCTACCTCTTATCTCTCTCTCTCCTTAGCCACTTACATTGTCAGGGGTCTCCAGAGGACTCTAACTGCCCATGCTGCCCACTGTAGTCAGCTAAACCTAAGAATCTGACTCAAAATTTTTTAGGTTCTAAAATTGTCTACTCTCCACATCAAAAGTCCCCAGTTTTACCAAAATTAAGTCCTTAGTTGACATATTTTGTAGCACTAATGAGTACAGAATTCCCAAATGGTATGTATGATTTGAAGATTGAGGGGGGAAGGCTAGTTTTCTCTACTTTACAAACTGAATCACTCTACAGCAGCGATTTTCAACTGGTGTGCCACAAGAATTTCTTAAACATGCAATATCTGACTATTTACTCAGGGGCACTGATCTCTTTTCCCTTATATTGTCAAATAAACAAATGACAACAGCCAACACAATAGACATTCAGTGTGAATGAATCAAAATTATACCTATTTTTTGTCAGATCAGCAAAATTATATACTTTTTTGGTGTGCTGCAGAATTTTAGTAATTAGTTTATATGAGCCATGAGATGAAAAAGGTTGAAAATGGCTGCTTTAGAAGCATAAACCTGTGTTTTTATTTCCTTTTTTGTTTATTTAACATAATGGAAAAAGTTTGAAAGACATTGTAGACTTTTTGATATGCACCTTAGTGAAGAGAGAGTTAGTATCTTAGTGCTTCAGCTCACAGATTCTGAAGCCAAATTGATGAGAGTGTTATTTCCAGCTCTGCCAAAAATTAGCTGTCTGACTGTAAACAAGTTAATTAACCTCATCTCAGTTTTCTACATACATAATGGATAGTAGTAGTATTTATGTCCATTATCATCATCATCATCCAAATCATCATCAGTAACATATTTTTTTATGAGAAAATATATATACTACATATTCTTTGGGTGAGGTCAACTATATGTTAATTGATGGAAAGTAGTCTTTTGCTAGTAAGTAAAAACATATTAAGCTATTGAATTATAGTGTTGTACATCTGAAATTTATATAATTATTAACCAATGTGACCTCAATAAAAAAGAAAATATGCTAGTCTTAGAAGTTCAGACACACTCACATCGATCCAATTACAGAATCACTAATCAGTAGCCGGTGGTTTAATTTGAGCATGTGACCTTAAATAATAATTTGAGAAATTAACATGGTCCTGGAATGAAATTATTATTTTAATGTTTATGGATTATATCCCCCCAAAAGGTTACCACTAGATTCTTCAAGAGGGAAAGCATGGAGTGAAAGAGCAGAAAAATTGGCACCATTAAATACTGGTTTTCAGGAACAAATTGGTATAGCATTTATAGAAAGCAATCTGACAATATAAATCAAGAGTTTTAATAATGTTTATAAGCTTTGGACTACTAATTACTTTTGTAGGACTCTATTTAAAAACATTATCAGAAATATACTCACAACCCCATTATTTTTAAAATAGAAAAGATAATAAACAACTGAAATATTAAGCAATAGAAAAATAAATAATTAAAACATATCAATATAACAAAACACTATTAAGTTATAACATGATGGTGTTGCATATTTACAGATATAAAAAATGCTCATAATCTTACTCTAAAAAGTTTATAAAACAGTCTATATAATATGATCTTATTTTTATAAAAATAGAAAAGACCATATATACTAGTACATTTTTAATTAAACACACTCACATATACCATACTGGAAAGAAATCCTACAATGTTAACAACTTATATCTTTGTATATTTGCTGGGATTACTAAGAATTTCAGGGATGTTTTATCTATGTACATTTCTCCATATTTGAAATTCTCTATTCTAAATATATATTTTTACAATAATCCAAAAAGGAATAACTTCAAAACAAATATATGGGATACAAAATTCACTTTATTTAGTACCAAGCTGTGCTCACTAGAAGCTTCTAGTATTCTTTCCTTCTGTATTCAACTACTACCAATTACAGTTGACCCTTGAACAACATGGGTTTGCACTGTGTAAGTCCACTTATATGAGTTTTTTTCAATAAATGCATACAATACTGTAAATATATTTGTCATGATTTTCTTAGTATTTTTATTTTTCTAGCTTATTTTATTGTAAGAATATAGTATATAATACAAATAACATACAAAATATGTGTTAATCAACTGTTTATGTTATCAATAAGGATTGCACTCAGTAGGCTATTAGTAGATATGTTTTTGGGGACTTAAAAGTTATACATAAAATTTTGACTGCAGGTCAGGGCAGTGTCCTAACTTCTATGCTATTCAGGTCAACTGTATTTATCTTAATTGTAGGTTTTGAACTTAATCCTCTGGGAAAGGAGCCACATGCAGCTTATATACAGGAGTAGTTGTTAACTTCAGTATAACAATGAAGTTAGGCATTAGGGCACTAAATCAGAGAATCTTCACTTTTAAGCCCCATCTTCAGCAATTATTAGTAATGTAGTCTAGAGAAAATTGTCTTTTCTAAACCTCAATTTTCCCCACCTTTAGAAGGTTGTTGTGAAATTAAATGGCAGTATGTGGTAAGGCATTTAGCCCAGTGCCTAGGAAATAAGTGCTCAATCAATGAGCACTTATTATTAACTGTATTTATTTGCTGGACTTGACTTTTTATTTTCCTGTACCCCCTTGTAAACTAGCACAGTGTCTTTGAACATAGTAAACATGGATCAAAATTATGTTTTAATCAACTATAAACAGGCAGTGCCATATGTTGAAATAACTAGACTGAGAAACAAAATATGTGGATTTTCATCACCTTCATATTTTCTGTGACTCTAGACAAATTACTTCTCATCTGTGGACTTCAGTTTTACACTTTTCACTTTGTGGTGAAGGTGGCAGGTAACATCAACTGAGGCTTCCTTAGTTCTCTCCTTGCCAGTTTTGACATTTTATGACTCCTTGGATTCTAACTCTCCCACCTGCTTTGACTGTTGAACTACTCTAGTCTTCACAGGCCTGATGCCTTCTGGTGATCTGTTGTTGACTCCTGACCTGCTCTCACACTAAGCATATGTGTGTTCCCTATTGCTTGTTTATCTGCTTGGCTGCTGTCCTTGGGAATGTATTTATCATCCTAAGTGGACCCCTTTGCCTTTATCAATGACCCTCAATATGTCCATATCTGTTGCTAACAGATGAACAAAACATTGTGAAAGAAGGAATTTGTTCAGGGCACAGTCACTGTTATGTCTTTCGCAGAAAATTTCTTATGCTCAATTTATAAGTATTCAAGGAAGCTAGAATAATAAACAAAAATTGCTCTGCTGCTCTTACCTTAGTTTTTTTTAAATATATTTTTATTGATTTCAGAGAGGAAGGGAGAGGAAAAGAGAGACAGAAACATCGATGATGAGAATCATTGATCAGCTGCCTCCTGCATGCCCCCAACTGGGGATCGAGTCCACAACCCAAGCATGTGCCCTTGGAATAGAACCCTGGAGTCCTTCAGTCCACAAGCCCACGCTCTATCTACTGAGCCAAATCAGCCAAGGCTACCTTAGTTTTTATTAGATTAGTTTTCCTTTTTTTCCCAAAGTTTTCCCATCATGGGATGGGAAATGGATCTCAACTACTAATGTTGCCAGAAAAGTCTTTAGCATTATGGAAATAAAGCAAAACATCCATGGAATCAGTCCCTTTTTCCTGAGCAGTGGTCAACAGATACAAGCCACTTTCGTGGGTTTCTTTCACTCCACTTCTAATGTGTCTAAAGAACCTGAATCTCTTTTAATTCCCAAGTATTTCTTTTTTGTTGTTGTTGTTAATTGTCACCGGAGGATATTTTTTGAGAGAGTGGAAGGGACGGGGAGAGACAGAGAGAGAGAAATACTGATGTGAGAGCAACACATCAATTTGTTGCCTTTCACACACACCCTGACTGGGGCCGGGGATCGAGCCTACAACCGAGGTACATGCCTTTGACTGGAATTGAACCCGGAACCCTTCAATCCACAGGCTGATGCTCTGAGCAAAGCCGGTTAGGACCTGAGTATTTCTTTTTTAAAATATGTTTTTATTGATTGTTGTGTGTGTGTGTGTGTGTGTGTGTTTTGTTTTTTGTTTTTTTTTTTTTTTTAGAGAAAGAGGAAGAGGGAGAAGGAAGAGAAAGATAGAAACATCCATGTGATGTGAGAGCAGAACATCAGTTGGCTGCCCCTGCACACCCTCTACTGGGGATCCAACCTGCAAACGGGCATGTGCCCTGATTGGGAATCAAACCAGCAACCTCTTGTTTCATGGGTCAGTGCTCAACCACTGAGCAACACCGGCAGGGCCTGAGCATGTCTTTATAATTAGTTCCATAAGGAGGTTATTTGTAATTGACACTTTGTCTCTAGGTTGATTTATTTTTTTGAGAACTATTTTGAGAAAATCAACTTTCAAGTACAGGCCTCTTTGTCTATCCTAGTCCAATATTTTCTGTTGAGTTTTAGTTTAAGCTCAAAGATTTATTTTGACAAGAATTTTTGTTTTGTTTCAGACTGGTGTTAATTATCTGAAGTAGAAAGAAATTGTATTGGTGAGGTAGGTATATGTTCCATAGCTTTATTTTTTTAAATCAATATTACCTTATGTAGAAAAAATGGGTTATGTCAGTTTTATAATGTCCTTTAGCACATCTGATCACCAGACAATCAATTACATTTGGTTCATGTTCGGCACAATTTGTTTCTCATAAACCAACAATGATCACTGGAATCAGATTTGCCACATGGAAATATAATTGTCATTTTAGTGAAAATCAACTAGAAGATAGTTGATGCAGTTTAGCAGATAGAAATTGTGTTTGTCTGTGAAGCCAATAAGAAAATACATCAGATTCCATGAAATCTTTTCTAACATCTAATCTGACAGTTATAAATCAGCTTTTCTTTAATGAAATCTTACCAGATATCATGGGAGTTTTTGATAAAACACTTCCTGCATACATATATTAAATTAAACAAAATTATAGGGCTTTACTTGAACTTGTATGTATATAGTGGCAGAACCATTACAAAGCTATACTGTAAGTTGTTCAGAGGTGAGCCAACTATTCTCTCATGTTTTTTTAAAACAGAGTATTACATTTTTTATTCAATGATAAACTAAAGTCCATTTCTAGATGTTTCTCTTGGTACACTTCATATGTTTTATTAATAAGCAAAGGCCTATATAAGGTGCCTTCACCTAGTCCTCAGATTCAGATCCATCTTCAACTTGACTAATCTGGAAGTAACGAAGTTCGTATGTCTCCTTGTCAGATGCAACCACACGAAACCAATCACAAAGACTATTCTTCTTAAGGTATTTCTTAGTAAGGTATTTCAAACATCTTTTAAAGAATTGTTTCTAAGAAACAACTGTGATTTTATTCTTGAAGCATTCAATGTGAACAACATTCCCAAGATTTCCAGTTTTCCCATTGACTTTAACCTTCTCCCATAGAAACTGTTCAAAATTTGAAGAATCAAAAATTCCATCTTCTACTAGATAAGTAAGGTCCAAACTAAACTTCCAGATTGTCCTTTTAGTCTTCTTGACTTTCAGTGCCATCTTGCAGGTGGTCGGTATGATCAGAGCTATCTCATGGTTTTCTTGCCATGTTTTTCACAATAGTCTCCAAAGCAAAACTTGGCCTTCTAGACTTGGCTTCTTATTTCTTTACCCCTATTGTAATCTAGCACAGTGTCTAGTTATATCTATGTATATGTATATGTATATGTATATGTATATGTATATGTATATCTATCTATGTCTAGATCATCTATATCTATACCTATATCTATATCTATCTATAGATATATATGTCAAAATATAAGAAAAATATTGAAAAGTCAATATTTCTTTAATGATTTATTTAAATAATTACAGAGCTCATATATATAAAGCATAGTATATTATAAAGTATAGAGTATTACAAAAAGAGCATACAACTGTTACTTTTATTGGAGGTTTTATGCTCTATAGTTATAAAAGAGGTTTTTCTAAAAGTTCTTGAATGATCAGAATTTCAGCCTTGAACAAGATGCACAAAAAATTAGTCTTGAGTGATTTGAATTATTTTAGACCAGAGTGTTGTAGTAAAAAAGTGCACAACAGTGGTTCTCAAACAATTGATTTTAAACAAATTACCACTGTTATTTCTAAAAAGTTTAGGTTACTAGGCTTCAATGCTAGAAATTCTGGCTGTTACTAAATCTTGAGTAGGATTTAGGTATTTATTTTTAAGAGGCACCTCCAGATGATTCTGATGATTTTTATCTTTGTACTACATTTTGAGAAAACCTACTTCATGTTCTGAGAAGTTTAAATATCATGCAATCCGAATAAAGAGCTTAATTTTTCCATTAAGAATTGTCTCATGTTAAAGTCACTTTGGTAACTGTCACCAAGCCCTACCAACTGTTCTCAAACTTCAGGGCACATCAGAATCATTTGCAGTGCTTGTTTGCCATTGTAAGTTTGCAGGAATACATTTCTGAGTAGAATTCCATTGTATTAATATAAAACAGGTTTGTCTATTCTCTATTCAAAGATAGTTGGGTGTTTTAAAGTTTTGGGTTATTTTAATGAAAATTTTAAATGAGTCTTTTTGTGGACATATATTTTATTTTATATCATGTACCTAAAAGTACAAATGCTAAGTTATAAAGTAAGCGTATGTTTCTTAAGACACTATAAACTCTTTACAAAAGGGCATAGACAAAAAAAAAAGTGCATAGACAACAGTACAGTAATTATCAAAAGGAAAGGGGTGGGGGACTATAGAAGAGGGTAAAGGGAGTATGAATGGTGACGGAAGAACACTTTGAGTGGTAAACTCACAGTACCATATACAAATGATGTATTATAAAATTGTACACTTGAAACCTATATACTTTTATTAACCAATGTCACCCTAATAAATTCAATAATTATTTTTTAAAAGTGCTTGTGTAATTTCAAACTCCCACCAACAAAGTATGAGAGATCTCTAAGTTTCAAATCATTACCAAAATTAATTTAAGTCAGAATTCTTAGTTTATATCATTCCAGCAAATATATAACAATAGTTTCATTTTTAATATTTCTAGGAATTTGACCCAGTGATCCCACTTCTAGAAATATATCCTAAGAATCCTGAAACATCAATCAGAAAGAATATATCCATCGCTATGTTCATAGTAGTATGATTTACAATAGCTAAGATTAGGAAACAGCCCCAAGTGCCCATCATCGGATGAATGTATAAAAAAGATGCAATACATTTACACAATGGGATACTATGCAGCTGTAAAAAAGAAAGAACTCTTACCCTTTGAGACAGCATAGAGGGACTTGGAGAGTATTATGATAAGCGAAATAAGCCATTCAGAGAAAGACAAGTATCACAAGACCTCACTTATATATGGAATATAATGAGAAAAATAAACTGACAAACAAAATAGATCCAGAGACATGGAAGCATGGAACAGACTGAGGAATCTCAAGGGAAGGGAGGGAGGGAGGCAGGAAGAGAACCAAAGAACGTATATGCATATATGCATAAACCATGGACAGAGACAATAGTGCCATAAGCCTGGGGGGTATGGGTGGAAAATGGATGTGGGGTAGAGGGGGGTCAATGAAGGAAAAAAGAGGGACATCTGTAATACTTTCAACAAGAAAGATAAATTTTTAAAAATGTATCATGTTATCCCATTGTCATTTTAATTTTCATTGCTCTAATGATTAATGATTAATTGAACACCTTTTAATGGGCTCCTTGGTTAGTGATAAGTCCTACTTTGTGAAGTATTTGTTCAAGTATTAAACATAGTTTTACTAGATTGTTTCCAAATATATTTTATTTTTTTACTTAAATTACATATATTTTTAATTTTTTTCTTTTATTTTTCTTTT
>NW_005365372.1:2272090-2272539 GCF_000412655.1 Myotis brandtii | reverse complement strand
CTCTTCCCATCCACCCTCCCCTGCCTTCCCTCTGAGATTCAACAGTCTGTTCATGCTTCTATGACTCTGGGTCTATTTTTGATCATCAGTTTATTTGGTCCATTAGATTCCACATATGAGTGAGATCATGTGATACTTATCTTTCTCTGACTGGCTTATTTCACTCAGCATAATACTCTCCAGGTCCATCCATGCTGTCGCAAATAGAAAGAGTTCTTTCTTTTTTATTGCCTTGTAGTATTCCATTGTGTAAATGTACCAGAGGTTTTTATCCATTCACTAGAGGCCTGGTACATGAAATTCATGCAAGGGGGGGGTTCCCCTCAGCCTAGCCTGCACCCTCTCCAATCCAGGACCCCTCAGGGGATGTCCCTCTCACAATCCTGGACTGCTGGCTCCTAATCGCTCACCTGCCTGCCTGCCTGGTCACCCCTAACTGACCTGCCCCC
>NW_005365372.1:2268162-2271821 GCF_000412655.1 Myotis brandtii | reverse complement strand
GCCTAGTCACCCCCAACTGCCCCCCTCTGCCAGCTTGGTTGCCCCTCATGGCCCCCCCTGCTGGCTTGGTTGCCCCCAACTGTGCCCCCTGCCGGCCTGGCTGCCCCTCACTAAATCCCCTGCCAGCCTGGTCGCCCCATGCAGCCTGCTTGTTCAGTCATTTGGTCATCCCTCACTAACCCCCCTGCCGGCCTGGTGGCCCCACGCTGCCTGCTGTTCAGTCCAAGTGAGGTCTTGTGATACTTGTCTTTCTCTGAATGGCTTATTTCGCTTATCATAATACTCTCCAAGTCCCTCTATGCTGTCTCAAAGGGTAAGAGTTCTTTCTTTTTTACAGCTGCATAGTATCCCATTGTGTAAATGTATTGCATCTTTTTTATACATTCATCCGATGATGGGCACTTGGGGCTGTTTCCTAATCTTAGCTATTGTAAATCATACTACTATGAACATAGCGATGGATATATTCTTTCTGATTGATGTTTCAGGATTCTTAGAATATATTTCTAGAAGTGGGATCACTGGGTCAAATTCCTAGAAATATTAAAAATGAAACTATTGTTATATATTTGCTGGAATGATATAAACTAAGAATTCTGACTGGGTCAAATGGGAGATCCATTTTTAATTTTTAGAGGAAACTCCATACCGTTTTCCATAGTGGCTGCACCAGTCTGCATTCCCACCAGCAGTGTACTAGGGTTCCCTTTTCTCCACAACTTTGCCAATACTTGTCCTTGGCTGGTTTGTTGTTGATAGTCATTCTGACAGGTGTGAAGTGATATTTCATTATCCTTTTGATTTGAATACCTCAGATAATTAGTGACTTTGAGAATTTTTTATATGTCTC
This sequence comes from Myotis brandtii, assembly GCF_000412655.1. Taxonomy (NCBI): domain Eukaryota; kingdom Metazoa; phylum Chordata; class Mammalia; order Chiroptera; family Vespertilionidae; genus Myotis; species Myotis brandtii. The sequence goes on along the minus strand of NW_005365372.1, from coordinate 2,270,971 downwards.
TTGGCTTTCTGTATGTCCACTTTGGAGAAGTATATATTTAGGTCTTTTGCCCATTTTTTAATTGGATTGTTTGTCTTTTTTTTTGTTGTTGTTAAGGTGTATGAGCTCCACATATATTGTAGAGATTAATCCATTATCAGATGTATTGTTGGCAAATATGTTCTCCCATGTAGTGGGGTCTCTTGTTATTTTGATGATGGTTTCTTTTGCTGTGCAGAAGCTTTTTATTTTGATGTATTCCCATTTGTTTATTTTCTCCTTCATTTCCATTGTCCTAGGATATGTATCAGTAAATATACTGCTACAAGAAATGTCTGAGATTTTGGTGCGTATAGTTCTTTTCTAGGACTTTAAGTTTCACATCTTACATTTAAGTCTTTGATCCATTTTGAGTTTATTCTTTTGTATGGTTTAAGTTGGTGGTCTAGTTTCATTTTAATTTGCATATATCTGTCCAATTTTCCCAACACCATGTATTGAGGAGACTGTGTCTACTCCAATGTATGCTCTTGCCTCCTTTGTCAAATATTAATTGAGCATAGTGGTTTGGGTCATTTTCTGGGTTCTCTGTTCTGTTCCATTGATCTATATGCCTGTTCTTGTGCCAGTAACAGGCTGTTTTGAGTACAGTGGCTTTGTAGTATAACTTGATATCTGGTATTTTGATTCCTCCAACTTTGTTCTTCTTTCTCAAGATTGCTACAGCTCTTTGGGGTGTCTTTTGGTTCCATATACATTTTTGGAGTGTTTGTTCTAGGTCTGTGAAATATGCTGTTGGTATTTTAATAGGGATTGCATTGAATTTATACATTGCTTTGGGCAGTATGGACATTTTAATGATATTGATTCTACTAATACATCAAAATGGTATATTCTTCCACATTTTTATATCATCTTAAATCTCTTTTTTCAACATACTGTCATTTTCAGAGTACAGGTCTTTTACTTCCTTGATTAAGTTTATTCCTAAGTATCTTAATTTTTTTGTTATTGCAATAGTAAATGAGATTTTTTTTTTAGTTTCTCTTTCTGAGAGTTCATCATTGGTATATAAAAATGCTATGCCCCAATTGCTCCGCGCTGTCAGCGGAGACAAGCAGGGCTGGCACCTTCAGTGCATGAGAGCAGTGGTGGCGGGAGCATGACTGCAGGTAGACAGGGGACCTGGGGCTGTGGCTGGAGGGGCTGGGTTGGGGCGCAGAGGATGGGCCGAGACCACCCCTATGCCCACTGCATACTTGCGGCCCACAATTCCTTTCAAGGTGCACGAATTTGTGCACTGAGCCCCTAGTGTTGAATAAGTGTGATGAAAATGGATATTCCTGTCTTGTTCTTGTTCTTAGGGGAAATGGTTTTAGTTTTTGCCCATTGAGTATGAAGTTGGCTGTAGATTTGTCATTTATGGCCTTTATTATGTTGAGGTATGATCCCTTTGTTCCCACTTTGCTGAGAGTTTTTATCAAAAAAGGGTGTTGGATTTTGCTGAATGCTTTTTCTGCATTGATTGATATGATCATATAATTTTTGTATACTTGATTTGTTATAAGCTATTTACATACATTTATATACAGAAGGCGGCAAAGTATGTAAAATTACTAGCCATCATTACCTAAAATATAAATCATAAGCGTAATATGCTAATGATATGCTAAGGCCACTCAACCACTCACTATGACATTCACTGACCACCAGAAGGCAGACTGTTTACCAGTCAACCAGTTGTTATGACATGCACTGACCACCAGGGAGCAGACGGTCTGACCAGTAGGTTAGGTTGCTGCTGGTTTCCAGCCGATTGGGACTGAGTGAGATGGGCGGGACACACCCTGGAGCCCTCCCGTGGTCCCTCCCTGGCTGGCCAACCTTCAGTGTCCCTCCCCAGCCCTGATTATGCACCAGTTGGGTCCCTCAGCTTGGCTTGCACCCTCTCACAATCCAGTACCCCACGGGGGATGTCGGAGAGCCAGTTTTGCCCAATCCTGCAGACCAGGACGAGGGACCCTACTGGTGCACGAATTTGTGCACCAGGCCTCTAGTCTATATAAATAAAAGCCTAAGCAACTGTCCAACCATCTGTCCGTTTGACTAGTAGCTATGATGTGCACTGAGCACCAGGAGGCAGAAGCTCAGCACACAGGCAAGGAAACATGGAACAGACTGATGAATCTCAGAGGGAAGGGGGGAGGGGGAAGGGTGGGAAGAGATTAACCAAAGATCTTATATGCATACTACAGACCCAGTGCACAGATTCGTGCACCTGTGCACCTGTGGGGGTCCCTCGACCTGGCCTGTGGGGATTGGGCCAAAACCAGCAGTCCAACATCCCTCAAGGGGTCTCAGATTGCCAAAGGGTTCAGGCCAGGCCAAGGGACCCCACATGTGCACGAATCTGTGCAGTAGTACATCCCTCTCACAATTCGGGACTGCTGGCTCCCAACCACTTGTCTGTCTGCCTACCTGAATGCCCCTTACTGCTCCTGCCTGCCAGCCTTATCGATGCCTAACTGCTCTCCTGCCAACCTGATCACCCCCAACTGCCCTTGCCTGCCAGCCCGATCACCCCCAACTGCTCTCCCCTGCCAGCCCGATTGCACCCAACTGCTCTCCCCTGCCAGCCTGGTCGCCCTCAACTTCCCTCCCCTGCTGGCCCGATCACCCCCAACTGCCCTCCCCTGCTGGCCTGATTTCACCCCCAACTTCCTTCCCCTGCCGGCTTGGTCACCCCTAACTGTCCTTCCCTGCAGGCCTGGTCCTTCCCAACTTCCCTCCCCTGCCAGCCTGGTTGCCCCTAACTGCCCTCCCCTGCTGG
>NW_005365372.1:2265598-2267669 GCF_000412655.1 Myotis brandtii | reverse complement strand
GCATGCCCCCAACTGCCCCCCCTGCTTGCCTGATCACCCTCAACTGCCCTCCCCTCCTGGCCTGATTGCCCCTAACCACCTCTGCCTCAGCCCTGCCACCATGGCTTTGTCTAGAAGGACATCAGAAGGTCTCCCGGTCTAATTAGTGTATTACCCTTTTATTAGTATAGATATCACATTTTCGTTATCCGTTTATCTGTCAATGGACACCTAGGTTGTTTCTATATATTGGCTATTGTGAGTAATGCCATGATGAACATGGGTGAGTAGATATCTCTTTAAGATACTCACTGTTTTTGGAAATAATGTTTATTCAGTTCCTTTGACTATTTTTTAATTGTGTGTTTTTTGTTTCTTTTTTACAATTTACTTAGATAAGTTTCTTTTTTTAAAAATATATTTTATTGATTTTTTACAGAGAGGAAGGGAGAGGGATAGAGAGTCAGAAACATCGATGAGAGAGAAACATCGACCAGCTGCCTCCTGCACACCTCCCACTGGGGATGTGCCCGCAACCAAGGTACATGCCCTTGACCGGAATCGAACCTGGGACCTTCCAGTCCGCAGGCCGACGCTCTATCCACTGAGCCAAACCGGTTTGGCATAGATAAGTTTCTTATATATTTTGGATATTCACCATCTATCACATATATGATTTGAAAATATTTTTTTTCACATTCTTAAGGATTTTTTTTTATCATTTTACTGATAGTTTCTTTTGTTGTGCAGAAGATTTTAAAATATTTTGTAGCTTCACTTGTTCATCTTAGCATTTGTTTCCTATGTTTTTGGTGCAATATCCAAAAAAGCATTGTGAAGATTTTAAAAAGAAGTTTCTTTTTTGTTTTCTTCTAGGCAGTAACATCAACAAAATTGTAACATTGGTCATTCTAAACTCTTCTCCACCTCACAAGAAAACCAACTAACAACTATCTATAGGCAAGACACATTGGCAAAAGTCCCTAAAACCAGGGATTAGACTGAAGCACTACCCTGGAATGAAGAGACAAAGAAAACATAATTGGAAGAGTAAGAAGAGTGGCCACACTCTTCTCTGAAAGAGTACCACACAAAGATAGCCCCACCTCGCTGGTACTACAGTTTCTCCAGTGTGAACAAAAAGCCCAAGGTCAACATCCAGCTCCTCTAGTGTTTCCCAATACTTCTCAGGAAGCCCACACATAAATCACATCAAAAAAAACAATTGGCGAAGTTTGTGGGGCTTGATTACTGGGTATATGATAGAGACAGAAAAAGCAGGTAGGACATATAGCAACCAGTTCCAAATCTTGCTGCACCTCATTCTTGCTTTCAGTGGTATAGGAGAAGAGATCCAAGCCAGTAGTTCTGTCCTTCTGCATGCTGAGCTAGTGGATTTTTCTGGCCAGGGTGCTTGGTTGGCAATTATGCTTGATTAATTGCAGAAGGGGGTGAAAAACAGAATGAAGACATTTACCTTTAACACTTGAAGTGAAGGAAACAAAAGAATACTGTGCAAGTCTAGTCATGATAAAGTCTCGCAGGCTTTATTTGTTAAGAAAATCTTTATCTCTTACTTATTTCAGAAGAAATGGTTTGTTAGGTTTAGTTTTCTTAACTGACAATATTTTTCTTTCAATATTTTGAATATATTATCCCACCTCCAATTAGCCCTCAAAGCTTCTGTTCATAAATCTGCTTACATTATTATGAAGATTTCTTTGTATGTAATCATTATATGATTATTAAAGGGTCAACATATCAAGAGGATATAAATTTTATAAATAATTATGCATCAAATATCAGAGAACCTGTATATGCAAAGCATGTACAGTGGGGCCTTGACTTATGAGTGTCCCGACTAATGAGTTTTTCGAGATACGAGCCGTCTCTCGGCTTATTTTTTGCTTTGAGTTGTGAGCGAAAATTCGGGTTATGATCCAGCTTCAGATACCCCACCGCTAGTTTGCGCAGCGAACGTCACAGTGAACGCCACAACATCAGCCCAGCATCATGTGTCTCACTCGTTCACTTTATGATTTGACATACGAGTAATTTGAGTTACGAGCTCCGTCATGGAACGAATTAAACT
>NW_005365372.1:2244917-2265432 GCF_000412655.1 Myotis brandtii | reverse complement strand
TTTGAGTTGCGAGCTAAAATTCGGGTTACGAGCCAGCTTCAGATACCCCACCGCTAGTTGGCGCAGCGAACGTCACAGTGAACGCCACAACATCAGCCCAGCATCATGTGTCTCACTCGTTCACTTTATGATTTGACATACGAGTAATTTGAGTTACGAGCTCCGTCATGGAACGAATTAAACTCATAAGTCAAGGCCCCACTGTATTAACAAAAGTAATAATAAAATAAACAGCAATTGAGAATTTTAATGCTTTTTTCTCAATAATGGAAAGAGCATCCTGAAAGATAATCAATAAGGAGAGAGAAAATTTGAACAACACTATAATAAATGTAACTAAAATAAATATATAAATATTCCATCCAATAATAGCACAGTACACATTCTTCTGAAGGACACATAGGATATTAATAGGATAGACTATATATTAGGCCACAAAAAAGTCTCAACAAATTCAGAAAGATAGAAATTATAGCAAGCATCTTTTCTGACCACAATGATATAAATCTAGAAATAAATAAAGGGGTAATATTTTTAAAATTATAAATACATAGAAATTAAATAATAAATATGTGAGAAACAAATGAATCAAAGAAGAAATCAAAGGAGAAATACAAAATACAGTGACACTAAAAAAATAGAAAACAAAATTCTAAAATTATAGAAGGTAGTAAAATCAATGCTAAGAGAAAACGCATATAGTGATAAATGTCTACATTAAGAAAAAAAGAGGAACACAGCATAACTTTACACATCAAAGAAATAGAAAAAATCAAACAAAACCCAAGAGGAGTAGGAACAAGCTAATAACAAAGATTACATCAAAAGTAAATAAAATGGAGAATAGGAACACAATAGAAAATATTAACAAAATTAATAATTGAGTCTTTGAAAAGATAAACAAAATTGACAAGAATATGCCTCGACTAACTAAGCACAAAGAAGGAAGACCCAAATAAAATCGTAACTGAAACAGCATATAACACATGCCACAGAAATACAAAGGATCACAAGAGAATAGTCTGAACACCTATACTCCCCAAAATTGTACAAACTAAAAAAATAGGTTGATTCTTAGAAACATAAAACCCACCCAGATGAAATAATAAAGAAATAAAAAATATAAACAGACCAATTATAAGTATGGATTCTGAATCAATAATGAAAAAAATATTTCTACATTACACTATCACAATGAAAGATAATCATATCAATTGATACAGAAAATCATTTGAGAAAATTTAGCATCCATTTATTATAAAAATTCTCAACAAGGTAGATATAGAGGAAACATACCTTAACATTATAAAGGTACTATATCACAAGCACACAGCTAAGGTAACACTCAACAGTGAAAAGAAAACACTTTTTCTTCAAATATCAGAACCAAGACAAGGATGCCCACTCTTCCTACTGTTATTCAACATAGTCCATACTTACTAAAGTCCTAACCAGAGAAATTAGAAAAGAAAGATAAATAAAAAACAGCCAGGGAGCTGCCCCTGTGGAGCCTGTGAGTGAGCCCCATCTTCTCTCCCTTCCTGGGAGGGTGGACTGTCCTGAGAAGGCAAGGAGAGAGGGGAACGCTTGGCCTGTGGAAGGTGGGCAAAGATGCCAAACTTCTGTGCTGCCTCCAACGGAAGAGCATGCTATTGCACCTGCCTTCTTTAGGTTCCAATGGGATCTGCCAGATGGCCGAAGTGAGTGGAAAATTGTAGGAAAGCAGACTTAGAAGATAAAACACCTTATCAACTAAATAAACATTATAGATTCTATTCCAAACACTTTGAGACCTCTATAATCTGCAGAACTAGTGGTATAGGACAATTCTTCAAGATAATGCAATGTCAACAATATTTTATCTTACTAGTCATTGGAATAATCCACATAATAGACACAGAAAAATGAATAAAATAATTGAGTGAAGATGAAGTCAGAAAACTGAAATGGAAAAGAATTTTGATGAATCTTCTGAACAGGAATAAAAAAATAAAGAAAAAATAGCAATGCCCCTAACACCAGTGCAGAAGGGGGTGAAAAACAGAATGAAGACATTTACCTTTAACACTTGAAGTGAAGGAAACAAAAGAATCCTTAGTCTGTATTTGAAATTTTGATTCTTATGGGAAAACAAAGCATACCTCTTGATGGACATGAAGCTGATGAAATCTCAGAAAACCTCTTTACTCCTGAAAACTTTCAAGCACTGCTGTAGTGCCAGATAAATTCTGGTGAAGAGGTTCTGAGAAAGCACTTTGAGACAAAAGAAGGCAACACATTGTTCTGTTAAAAATGTAGCAGAAACAGATGCTAGAGATCTGTGAGAGCTGCATTCAGGAAGAAAGCCTCAGGGAAGTGAGAGACTACCACTTCTTTTCCATTATCAGTGACGATGTACAGGACATAGCAGGGAAAGAGCACCTATCCGTGTTGGTGAAGTTTGTTGAAGAATCTCATAACCCTAGAGAGAAAACTGTGGGCCTCCTGTCTCACGAAGTTGATGCTGAAATTTTGGCTATGAAATTTCACACTACAATAACAGATGTGAGGATGAAACATGTCATAACCAGGCTTACATTTTCTCCAGATAATTTTCTTCCAAAATGAAAGTTGCTGCTTCTAGACTTTTAGAGAAATATCACCAAGCTATCTACACGCTCTACTTTTCCTGTGCCTTAAATATGTGGTTGGCAAAATTAATGCATGTTATTGGAGTGTCTGTTGTATTAGGAACAATTGTGGAAGTTGTTTCTTTTTTCCATTAATAACCACAACTGCTTTTAGAGCTTGACAAAGTAATTTCTGTCTTCTTTCAGAACAATGAAGAAAGGGGCAAAGAACTAAAGGGAATTTGCCAATCTCAGCGGACAGACAAGCATGATACTTTGAAATTTTAGTGGAACTCCTTTAAGCAATTGTTTTATATTTATATGGTATAGTGATACAAATACTAGGTAGAATAACTATATAGCTGGCTGAGCTTATGTACTTTGTAGTGCAGTAACAGATTTTTATTTTATCATTACCATTGAAGTTCTTGAAAATGTTCTTTTTTACAAGCCTCTTTGGGAAAAATCCCCAGAGGCAAATTTCTGATGTCTTCTTTGCAGCCAATAGCTTGGCTGCAGTGATTCATTCACTAAATGAAGTGATGGAAAATACTGAAGTTTATCATGAATTTGTATTTGAGGAAGCAACCAATGTGATGACCAAACTTGAAGCTCCCTGGGAATTTCCACAGAGCTCAGCAAGGGAACCTGGCATCTCAGCTGACCTCTGAGAGTTACTATAAAGAAGCTCTAAGTGTTCCAATAGTGGAACACAATATTCAGGAACTGAAAGACATGTTCTCAGAATATGTTCTCAGATAAGCTCTTAAATGCTTATTTCTGGTACCCTCTGTAACATGACAGCTCAAATTTAATACATCATAGGAACATCATGCTGACATGTAAAGATATGACTTAGTCCTGACATGCGCTCAGCTGAGCTTCATTGTTGAAGAATCAAGTGGAAATGCCAAGGGAAAGACATAGCGCTTCCACCCACCATTTATGAAGCCCTCCACCTGCCAGATATCAAGTTTTTTCCTAATGTTTATGCATTACTGAAGGTTCTATGTATTCTTCCTGTGATAAAGGTTGAGAATGAATGCTTTGAAAATGAGCAAAAGCATCTGAAGAACACTTTGACATACCAAATTTCAACTTAGCTTTGCTTAACATAAATTTGGATATAAAATATTATTTGAACTTATTGGTGCACACATATGTTAAACTCTATACAACTAAGTAAGAGCTTCCTAAAGATATTTCTTTTATTTGATACTTGAAAAAATTGTAAGAAATTTGAAAACATCTTATAGAAAAGCTGTAATGTGTATGCAGGCCACTTAATAGCTGAATATCTTGACACATTGTCCACCCATTGAGTACATTATCCATTGATAATCTGCGTGTTTAATGTCCACTATTTGAACTCTTCTTTGGAGATCTAACTGTCCTTCCAGAAGATAGCATTGAAAGTGCCATGTTACACTCCTGCATAGTCTCTGATAATGGCACTTTGGATTTCTTTTAGTTAAGTCATTTTAGACATAACATCTATTAACACTGTAGATGCTGGTGTTGGGTATTATGTTATCAGTTCTTTGAAATACATTTGTAGAGGTGTGGAAGGAAGGAATATACTTTATAAAATATTACAGTGAAGTTCATCACTAAACTCTGAATAGCAGTTTTAATTATGCTGTTAAAAATCTGTTAAAAACTGTAAAGGGAATTACCAGACAGTAAAAGAAACATGTGAGCTTGTCAAACAAGGATTTCACTGTAGATTTTACTTTTGTTCAGTGATATAAAAGCAGCAAGTCACAGTAAAACTGTGAGTGGAAGAACCTGTCATTATTGTTCCAAATCTGCTTGCTGCTGTTTACATTCCTTTTTTTGCAGCCTATATCTTGCAGGTATATATTGAATGCTTCGGTTTCATGGTCAAGACAGGATCAAGGTCATGAATATGGACAACTGATTTATGTTTTATTCTGTACCTTTTTTCCCATGACTATATCTACTACATCATCTTGATTTATAAGCAAAAGCTGGAAAACCTACAAAAATGTGTTTTGCAGTTTATCTAGAAATAATACAGAAAAAAAATTGCTGGTATTTTGGTAAAGAAGGTCAATTACGCATGGTTTATTTCAGCATAAATAAAATGTGAATTTTGTGTAAAAAAGAAAAGGAACCCAAAAAGACCAACACCAAGATAAATCATAATTAAATTGACAAATGTCAACAACAAAGTAAGAATCTTAAAGGCTGCCAGAGAGAGACAGAAAGTTACCTACAAGGGATCTCATATTAGACTATCAACTGATTTCTCAACAGAAACACATCAGCCCAGAAGGGAATGCAATAAAGTATACAAAGTGATGCAAAGCAAGGGATTGAATCCAAGAATACACTATCCAGCAAGCCAATTTTTCAAAATTGAAGGTGAAATCAAGATCTTCATAGACAAAAAAAAAAAGGCTAAAGGAGTTTATTACCACCAAGCCAGCAATGAAAGAAATGTTAAAGGGACTGTTGTTAAAGGAATAGAAAGGGAGGAAGAAACAGGTATAAAGAATAAAAATGGCAACAAACAAGTACCTATTTAAACATAAATGGAATAAATGCTCTAATCTACAAGATACCCACCTTAGAACAAAGGACTCACACAGACTGAAAGTGAAGGGATGGGAAATTTTTTTTCAGGCAAATGGAAATGAAAAAAAATACACAAAAGCTGGGGTAGCAATAACTATATCTGAAAAATAGAACTCAAAGTTAAGGCCATAACAAGAGATAAGGAAGGCCACTTTATAATACTAAAGGGATTAATACAACAAGAGGATATAACTCTGGCAAACATATATGTACCCAATATAAGAGCATCAAAATACATTACAAAAGACTTCTGGGAGATATAAAAGGAGAGATCAGCAGCAATACAATCATAGTAGGGGACTTTAATACTCGACTGACATCACTGGATAAATCTTCTAGACAAACAAAAAACAGCAAGGAAATAGCAATCCTAAATTGACACTCTAGAACAGATGGAACTAATTGACATCTCCAGAACATTCCACCCCAAAGCTATGGAATATACATTCTTCTCAAGTGCACATGGGACATTTTTAAAGATAGACCACATGTTAGGAGACAAGCTAAGTCTATATAAATTAAGGAAGATTGAAAGCATATCAAGTATCTTCGCAGACCAAAATGGCATGCAATTAGAAACCAGCTACAATAAAAAAGCTAAAAATAATCAAATACATGAAGACTAAATAGAATGTTCTGCAATAGTGAATGGGTTACCAAAGAGATCAAAGAAGAAATAAAAATCATCCTGAACATAAATGAAAATGAACGGTCAACAATTCAAAACCTATGGGACACAGTGAAAGCAATCCTGAGAGGAAAGTTCATAGCACTACAGGCCTACCTCAAAAAGCAAGAGAAACTGGTAATAAGTTATCTAATACTACAACTTAAAGAATTAGAAAGAAAACAACAGGAAAAGCCCAGAACAAGTAGATGGAAGGAAATAATAAAAATCAGAGTGGAAATAAATGACATAGAGATTTTAAAAAAGACAATACAAAAGATTAATAAAACCAAGACCTGGTTCTTTAAAAGGATAAACAAGATTGATGGACTTCTAGCCAAGCTCACCAGGAAACAAAAAGAGAGGACCCAAATAAACAAAATCAAAATAAAGAGATGAAGTAACAACGGACCCCACAGAAATACAAAGGATTGTAATAAAATATTATGCACAACTTCATTCCAACAAATGGAACAACCTGGATGAAATGGACATATTCCTAGAAAAATACAACCTTCCAAAACTCAGTCAGGAAGAATCAGAAAACCTGAATAGGCTAATAACTATTGACAAAACTGAAGCAGTGATTAAAAACAACAACAAACAAACAAACAAAAACTTCCCAGCAAACAAAAGCCCTGGTCCAGACAGATTCACAGGTGAGTTTCACCAAATATTCAAAGAATTAAAATCTCTATTCCTCAAACTATTCCAAAAAATTTAAGAGTAAGGAACACTTCCAAACTTCTTCTATGAGGTCAGCATCACCCTAATTCCAAAACCAGATAAAGACATGACAAAGAAAGAGAACTACAGGCCAAAATCCTCAATAAAATTTTAGCAAACTGGATCTGGAAATACATTAAAAAGTTCATACATCATGACCAAGTGATTTATTCCAGGGATGCAAGGCTGGTACAATATACACAAATCAATAAATGTGATAGCACATAAATAGATTGTAAGACAAAAATCGCATGATTATATCAGTTGATGCAGAAAAAACATTCAACAAAATCCATGACTCTTTTTTGATAAAAACTGGGGACTGTTGAGCAGTGGTGGCAGGCGAGCGGCAGTGAGTGTCCAGTGGTGAGCATCATGGGGTGGGGAGCTTTGTGGAGCAGTAAGTGTCACAGAGCATTGCAGAGCAATCGCGGGGCAGGGAGTATGGAGGAGCATAGCAGGGCGGTGGCCAGCATCTTGGAACCGGGCAGGGAGTGTTGCGGGGTGGTGGAGGCGAGCATTGCGGGGCAGGGCAGCGAGCATCGTGGGGCGTCGGACAAGGCCCTGATCACAGGCTAAGCCTAGGGACCCTACTCATGCACGATTTTGTGTACTGGGTTTCTGGTATATGCATATATACATAGCCCATGGACACAGATAATAGTGTGGGGAAGGCTGTGTGTGTGGGGGGGTGGGTGGTGAGTGGAGACAGGGTCGAGGGAGGCAAAGGAGGGGAAATGGGAGACATCTGTAATAGTGTCAATAAAAAAATATAAACATAGTTTAAGCAACCTATGAGACAACATCAAGCAGAAAATCATTCCCATTATAATGGTCCCAGAAGGAGAAGAAAGAAATAAAGGGACAAATTATCTGAAGAAATAATGACTAAAAACTTTCCTAACATTAGAAAGGAAACAGACATTCAGAGCCATGAAGGCCCAAAAGGTCTGTATAAGATGAAGTCAAAGTGATCCACCCCAAGACACATTATGAATTAAAATATAAGTACAAAAAAGAAAAATATTAAAAGCAGCAAGAGTAAAACAAATTGTTCTATACAAAAAAGACTATCAGCAGATTTTCAGCAAAATTTTTAGACCTAATGGAAGTGACATAATATATTCAAAGTGCTGAGGGGGAATAAAATACCTTCCAGGCAAGAATACTCTCCCTGGCAATGTTATTTAGAGTTGAAAGAGATAATTTTTTTTTTCAGACAAGCAACAACTAAAAGAGTTCATCACCTCTGAACCAGCCCTATAAGAAATGTTAACGTGAATTCTTTAAGTTGAAAATAAAGTGTACTAGTTAATAACAAGAACTCATAAGAAAGTAAAATTATCACTGGCAAAGGTAAATACATAGTGAAGTCAACAAACTAATCAATTATAAACTAATAAAAATGTTAAAATCAAAAATCATAAAAATCTATAACTGTAACAATCTGTAAAGGTATATACAAAATGAACAGTCATAAAATGTCTTAAAATTCAAATAAGATGGAATACTTCCAAACTCATTCTACAAGTCCAGCATCATCTTTTACTAAAATAAGACAAGGATATCACATGCAAAAAAAATTACAGGCCAATATCCTTGATAAACAAATGCAAAAATTCTCAACTAAATATTAGCTTAAAAATTGAACAATACATTGAAAGGATCCTGTACCTTGATGAAGTGGGATTTATTCCAGAGAGTCAAAGATGGTTCAACATCTATAAATTAATAAGTGGGATACACCACATTAAAAGAATAAAATATTCAAAATCACATAATCATCTCAATAAATGCAAAAAAAGCATTTGATAAAATTCAATATACATTTATGATAAAATCTCTCAACAAAGTTAGTATGGAGATAACACACCTCAACATAATAGAGGCCATTGAGAAGTCTGCAGGTAACATTATACTCAACAGTGAAAAGCTGAAAGTTTTTCCTGTAAGATCAGGAACAAGACAAGGATGTCCACTCTTACCACAATGAAAACATTCCAATGAAATTTCCCCGAAGAGTTAATAAAAATAATTGTAAAATTTATATGCATTCACAAAATATTACAACTAGCCAAAGTAATTATAGACAGAACAAAGTTGCTATACCATTCTCCTTGATTTCAAATTATATTACAAAGGTATAATCATCAAAGCAGTATGGTATTGGCATGAAAACAAACAGACTAATGGAACAGAATAGAGACTAAAAATAAATAAATAAACCCACACATATATGGACAAATAAGTTATGAGAAAGAAACCAACAACATACAATGGGTAAAAGACAGTCTCTTAAAAAATGGTATTGGGAAACTGGACAGGCACATGCAAAAAAATAAAAAATAAAACTAGACTACTGTCTTATATTATAAAAAAATTAACTCAAAATAGATTAAAGCCTTAAATGTAAAACCTGAAACTATAAAATTCCTAGAAGAAAACATGGAATAATCTCTTTGACATTGATCTTAGCAATAGTTCTTTGGATATGTCTTCCTGGGCAAGGGCAACAAAAGTAAAAAAAAAAAATTGTTGAACAACATAAAAAGAAAAAAAATTACAATGAAGGAAACAATCAACAACAACAACAAAAATGGCAATCTGCTGAATGCAAGAAAATATATGCATTAGTATATCTGATAAAGGGTAATATTAACTCATATAATGCAACATAAAAATTATTAAAACATAACCCATGGACACAGACAATAGTGAGGGGTGAACACCTGGGGTGGAGGTTGGGAGTGGGCTAGATGGGGTCAAATTAGGGGGGAAGGGGACATATGTAATACTTTCAACAATAAGGATTAAAAAGAGACCTCAAAAAACATTTCTCTAAAGAGGACACACAGATTGTCAATAGACATATGAAAAGATGCTCAACATCAATAATCATCAAATAAATGCAAACCAAAATCATAATGAAATATCACTTTGCAGCTGTTTGAATGACTAATATCAAAAGTCAATTTATAGAAAGTGTTGTCAAGGATGTGGAAAAAAAGAAACCCTTGTGCACTGTTGGTGGAATTATAAATTGGGTAGCTACTGTGGAAAACAGTCCAGAGATTTTTTTTAAAAAAAAAATTAAGAATAGAACTACCATATGACACAGCATTTCCACTTCAGGGTATTAATTTAAATAAATCTAAAACACTAATTCAAAAAGATATATTCACTTCCATGTTTATTGCAGCACTATTTTCAATAACCAATATATAAAAGCAACCTGAGTTTCCATTGATAGACAACTTGATGAAGAATGGTACATATATATTATTGAATACTAGTGACCCGGTGCATGGATTCGTGCACATTGAAAGGAAACTAATTAGAAATTAATTAGTCTGGCGGGGCAGGACTGGGCAAGATGGGCCCGACACACCCTGGAGCCAACCTTCCTCAGTCCCTCCCCCAGTGTCTGCAGAATGAGTGGGGTCCCTGGCAGGTGGGGTCCCTTGGCCTGGCCTGTGGGGATCGGGCTGAAACTGGCTCTCCCATATCCCCCGAAGGGTCCCAGAGTGTGAGAGGGCACTCTGCAAAGTTGCTGTCATACAGGGGGTGGAACGCAATTGCAAGTGTGTAGTAAACCAGATTCTGGGCTGACAGTGCCCCAGCAACAACATAACCCGCGGCTGAAGGTGGAATCGGGTGGCCTTGCGAGGAATCGGGCTCCCTTCTCTCTGGTTTCAGGGTGCATCACCCAAGAACCACTGCTGCCAAGTCACTGCAGCTTGGCAGCTCCTGCGTTGAGCGTCTGCCCCCTGGTGGTCAGTGCACAGCATAGCGACCTGTCTGATGGTTGGACACTTAGCATATTAGCCTTATATATATATAGATTAGTTATAAAAAGAATGAATTCTTGTCATTTATGACAACATGGATGGACTTAAAGGGTATTAAAAGTGAAATAAGTCATACTGAGAAGGATAAACTTCATATGATTTCACTTGTATGTGGAATGAAAAGCATAGAATAAATAAAAATGAAAATACAGGAACAAATTTGTAGGTACAGTGTGGGAGCATAGGTTCTTGTGGGACCTCAGTTCCCCTACCAGGAACTGGACCTCCATGGATGCCAGGTATTAGGCAGAGAAGACATGAGAAATCATAGGCATATACTGGTATAGGAGAGTCTTTATTACAGACAAAGTAGCCATTGCTAACAAGAAGCCATAAAACAAAACAGTTTTTTCAAATTAGTCCTATAAAGTAGCTGCACAAAGCAGGCCTTGCTAATACAGTAGCAAACACAGGAGCCATACTAAGCAGCCATGCTCTGGCTGGTCTATAACATAAGTTCATACCAACTTAGATAAAAGAGGCTTCTTACCAAATATTGACATCAATACTTGGGCTACAGAAAGGCACGTCTGCACATTGTGTACAGTATAATCGCTGTGTCCTTGCTTTTGCACCCACGTATGGCAAATAGGCTTTGAGCATCCGGCATACTCTGGACAGGGCCCCCACACTCCAATTGGCCTTGGACATCCGGTATACTTTGATTTGGGTCCCTCATACAGAAAACAAACTAATAGCTGTCAGATGGGCATGATAAGTGACAAAAGTGAAGGGGATTAAGAAGTACAAACTTTCCCGAGTCGGTGTTGCTCAGTGGATAGGGCATCAGCCTGTGGACTGAAGGGTCCCGAGTTCCATTCCAGTCAAGGGCACATGCTGGGGTTGCAGGCTCAGTCCACAGTGTGTGTGTGTGTGGGGGGGGGTGCAGGAGGCAGCCAATCAATGATTCCCTCTCATCATTCATGTTTCTATCTTTTCCTCTCCCTTCCTCTCTGAAATCAATAAAAATATATTTTTTAAAAAGTACAAACTTTGTAAATTACTTAAATGTCTATTCACTATGTTGTACACCTGAAACTAATATAATATTGCACGTCAATTCTAATAAGCCAGTCAGAGAAAGACAAATGCCATATTATTTCACTTATATATAGAATCTGAAGAACAAAATACATGAACAAACAAAATAGAAACAGACTCATAGATACAAAGACCACACTGATGGTTACCAGATGGGAGAGGGTTGAGGCTGGGAAAAAAGGGTAAAAGGATTAAGTACAAGTTGGTAGTTACAAAACAGGCCTGATATAAAGTGCAGTATAGGGAATATAGTCAATAGTAATATAAGTATGTATGGTGCCAGACCTAACATGCTGATCACTTTGCAAGGTATATAAATGTCTAATAACTATGTTGTATACTTGAAATTAATATAATATTTCATGTCTTCTATAATTTAAAAATACATTGTAAACAAGAAACTAAGTTCTGAAGTTATACAGTATGACGATAATAAAAATATATTGTATAAATGAAAGTTTCTGAAAATAGATTTTAAAACTTTTCACCATAAAATAAATATAATTATGTGAAGTGATGGATGTGTTCACTCATTTTGCAATATGTATGTATATATAATCACTATGTTGTACACCTTACACTTACACAGTGTTATATGTTAATTATATCTCAATAAAACTCCACAAAACATAGATGGTTTATTAAGAAACCAGCACAGCACTTGCATTTGTTGACTACTCTAAACAAAATGTGGTATGAGGTAGAAGAGGGTATGGGGGGCATTAATGGTGGTAGAATGAGACTTGACATTGAGTGGTGAGTGCATAGTGCAGTATGCAGATGATGTGTTATTGAGTTGTACACTTGAAACCTGTATGGTTTTATCAACCAATGTCACCCAATTAAAAAATAATATGTCCTTCCCTGGCCAGTGTGGCACAGTTGTCAATTGGTTGGAGCATTGTCCTGTACACTGAAAATTTAAGGGTTCAATTTCTGGTCAGGGCACATACCTAGGTTGTAGGTTTGGTGCCAGGTTTTGGCACATATGAGAGGCGACTGGTCCACTTCTCTCTCTCTTCTCTCTTCTCTCTTCTCTCTTCTCTCTTCTCTCTCTCTCTCTCTCTCTCTCTCTCTCTCTAAAGAAAGAATACACACCAATAATCTAATTTACACTAGATGTTAATAGCTTAATGTATTTTTCCTTCCAGCCACATTTTCATTTTTTTTAGTCTTTTTATTTATTTATTTTTTCTTTATTGATTAAGGTATTACATATGTGTCCTTATCGCCCCATTGCCAATGGACACAGACAACAGGGGGGTGAGGGCATGAGTGGGGTGGGGTGGAGGGGCACATTTTCATTTTTGATCTCTAACATCTTCATTGAATATACACTCTCCACATTCAACATGCTTTCCCCCAGTGAAATTTCTCCCCAACTTGTCCTATCAGGTAGTGCCTGCTCATTCTTCAAGCAACCATGTTTTTAGATTTTGAGAGTTTATCTTCTAATCTTCTCCCTCACTACTGATTTTAGAACATTACTTGTTCATTTTCTTTGCAATGCTTTAGCTTCATGGAGATCCATGAATTCAATTTCATCTTTCTTTTTAAAAATATATTTTTATTGATTTCAGAGAGTAAGGGAGAGGGAGAGAGAGATAGAAACATCAATGAAGAGAATCATTGATTGGCTGCCTCGTGCATGCCCCACACTGGGGATTGAGCCTCAACTCTGGCATCTGCCCTGACCTGAATCAAACTGTAACCTCCTGGTTTATAAGTCGATATTCAACCACTGAGCACACTGGCCAGGTGGTTTCATCTTACTATTATCCATCCCTACTAATTGTTTTCCACTGATCTCTGGTCTCTCCCCCTTATTAACTGAAGACCTTAGTCACTCACTCACTGTCTTTCTTTTAGTCTTAAGTTCTGCAATTATTCTAGATGATTTTAACAACCATGAGAATAAAGTTGTCATTTTGACCAATCAATTTCATAGTTTTCTCACTTTTATTCATCTCCACTATGACTCAATATATTTGTATTTTCACATCCATACACCACACCTTGCCATCATCTGAAATTTAATTACAACTTTGCTTCAATATCCCCTTTGTCATCATAACTTCCTATTACTGAAACTCTTGAATTATTCCCATATAATGAAAATTGCTGAGAGTAATTACTGTGATTTTTTTTTATCCTCTGATCCTCATTTTTTTTTTCAACAGGCTTGTCTTATCTTTACTTCATTCCACATCCAGTGTAATAGTTTCCTACTAGTTGTGGAAATGAGACATCCTAAATTCAAGTTGTTAGCATTGCTAGCAGGGATGTTCCATCCAGTTACTCTGACAAATTATCTATTTGTCTTATTTGCTTCTAGAGGCAGCCTACTTCCTTTGGCTTGTGGCAGCTTCTTCCATTTTCAAAATCTACAAAGCTAGCTATATAACTTTTTCAAATCTCAATCTCTCTCTCAACTCTGCTTTCTTAATCAGTCCTCTCTTCTAACCTGATAACATTCAGTTTATATCCCACAAACTTTTATATAGATTCTTTCCTAAATGTCAGTCAAATCCTGTACTGCTTTATGATTTGTTTGTTCCTGTAAACCATGTATGTTATTCAATTTATACTTCTCTAAATCCACTTTTAAACAACACAACATTCTAATTTTATTTCAAGCAACAACAATGATGAAAGCACTAGTTTGATATACTCATTATAGTTTGTCTTAGTAACTGAAATAGATAAATTAATTCAACTAAAGAATTAAGTTATATACAAGCTTAACTCATGTCACTTACCACCGATGATATACAACCACACTGTTTGGATATGACTTTTATGTACATTCTGTTTATTAATATCTCAAGTATCTTGCACCCTTGTCTTTCCAGCTTTGTGTCAATCTAATGACTTTTGTTTTTCTGGTAAGGATATTCTGGTTGCTAAGGATAATAATATACATTTTAAAAAAACTACACAGATAAATTCCATAATAAATTTAGTTTTTAACCTCAAATTGATGTTTAGCAATATTGGACATTATTATATTAAAAATTACTGTAACTGTCTCCTACTTTATTGAGAAATATAAGCCAGCACACAAAAATTCCCTCAACTTTCTCTCTCTCTCTCTCTCTCTCTCTCTCTCTCTCTCTCATTTCTTTTTGCCAATCCTCAGCTGAGGATATTTTTCCCATTGAGTTTTAGAGAAAGGGAGGGGGAGAGTGAGAGAGAGAGAGAGAGAGAGAGTAACATCAATCATTGATAAGCAATGTGAGAAAGACATATAGATTGGTTGCCTCCTGCATACACCTGGGGCACCTAGGATGGAACCTGCAACCCAGGTTCGTACTTTTAATGGGGAATCAAACCCACAATTCTTCTGTGTGTGGGCCAACACTCTAGCCACTAAGCCATAAGTGTGTGTGGTTCGATTCACTGACAGGGCTTCCTCAACTTTCCCTTTAGACCCTGGGTTCTCTTTATCTATATCCATTTCTTTTCTTTTCTATTATCATAATGGAAGCAGTGTTGCTCTGCTTTATTAAGTTACTAGAGCAGTGATGGAGAACCTATGACACACGTGTCAGAGGTGACACGCGAACTCATTTTTTTGGTTGATTTTTTCTTGTTAAATGGCATTTAAATATATAAAATAAATATCAAAAATATAAGTCTTTGTTTTACTATGGTTGCAAATATCAAAAAATTTCTATATGTGACACGGCACCAGAGTTAAGTTAGGGTTTTTCAAAATGCTGACACGCCGAGCTCAAAAGGTTCGCCATCACTGTACTAGAGGCCTGATGCACGAAATCCATGCACGGGGAGGGTGTTCCTCAGCCCAGCCCGCACCCTCTCCAATCTGGGACCCCTCAGGGGATGTCCTACTGCTGGTTTAGGGATAAGGCCTAAGCCAGCAGTCAGAGATTCCTCTCACAATCCGGGACTGCTGGCTCCCAACTGCTCGCCTGCCTGCCTGCCAGATTACCCCCTAACCATTCCCCTGACAGACTGATTGATGCCTAACTGCTCCACTGCTGACCCAATTGCCCCCAACTGCCCTCCCCTGCTGGCCCGATCATCCTCAACTGCCCTCTCCTGCCAGCCCAATCGCCCCCAACTGCCCTCCCTTGCCGGCCTGATTGCCCTCAGCTGCCCTCCCCTGCTGGCCTGGTCCCCCTAAACTGCCCTCCCCTGCTGGCCTGGTCCCCCCCAACTGCCCTCCCTTGCCGGCCTGATTGCCCTCAGCTGCCCTCCCCTGCTGGCCTGGTCCCCCCCAACTGCCCTCCCTTGCCGGCCTGATTGCCCTCAGCTGCCCTCCCCTGCTGGCCTGGTCCCCCCCAACTGCCCTCCCTTGCCGGCCTGATTGCCCTCAGCTGCCCTCCCCTGCTGGCCTGGTCCCCCCCAACTGCCCTCCCTTGCCGGCCTGATTGCCCTCAGCTGCCCTCCCCTGCTGGCCTGGTCCCCCCCAACTGCCCTCCCTTGCCGGCCTGATTGCCCTCAGCTGCCCTCCCCTGCTGGCCTGGTCCCCCCCAACTGCCCTCCCTTGCCGGCCTGATTGCCCTCAGCTGCCCTCCCCTGCTGGCCTGGTCCCCCCCAACTGCCCTCCCTTGCCGGCCTGATTGCCCTCAGCTGCCCTCCCCTGCTGGCCTGGTCCCCCCCAACTGCCCTCCCCTACTGGCCATCTTGTGGCAGCCATCTTGTGACCACATGGGGGTGGCCATCTTTTACCACATGGGGGCGGCCATCTTGTGTGAAGTTGTAATGGTCAATTTGCATATTACCTCTTTATTATATAGGATTCTCCCCACCTGTGAGATGGATATTTCTCTACAAATTCCTTATATATCAGCACTTCCTAAGGCAGTGATGGCGAACCTTTTGAGCTCAGCGTGTCAGCATTTTGAAAAACCCCAACTTAACTCTGGTGCCATGTCACATATAGAAATTTTTTGATATTTGCAACCATAGTAAAACAAAGATTTATATTTTTGATATTTATTTTATATATTTAAATGCCATTTAACAAAGAAAAATCAACCAAAAAAATGAGTTCATGTGTCACCTCTGACACGCGTGTCATAGGTTCACCATCACTGCCCTAAGATTTCATCATTGACCTCTCTTCTCTTCCCTTTCATCCCCTCCCCTCCCCTTTTAACACATGTTCCCTTCTTTTATCTCCTCACATTAACTTTTCAAACTTGACTTATCATCATGTACTTTGATTAAATATTGTCAATCTGTATTCCTACCCCTACCTATTAAGTCAGAATTTCTTGAATAGAACTTTGGCATCCATACTTCACAAAATCTGCTTAAGTAAATTTAATTTGGAATCTTTTATCTCTTCTTTAAACTCACTATGAATGAACTCATTCACTCTTATGGCTTTTATTTCCACCAACATATTGATTCTTCATATACATCTGCATTTTCTGAAATCTAGGTATTTGTAGCAAATAATTATTGGATATCTCCATTTTGGAACTAAAACACACGAGTTCAAAACTAAATTCCTCACCTTTTCTCAGTCCTCTAAAGAAAACAAAACCCTAGCCCTAACCGGTTTGGCTCAGTGGATAGAGCGTCGGCCTGAGGACTGAGAGGTCCCAGGTTTGATTCTGGTCATGGGCATGTACCATGGTTGCAGGCACATCCCCAGTAGGGAGTGTGCAGGAGGCAGCTGATCGATGTTTCTCTCTCATCAATGTCTCTAACTCTCTATCCCTCTCCCTTCCTCTCTATAAAAAAATCAATAAAATATATTTATAAAAAACAAAACAAAAAAAAAACCCTATACCCTTTCAAAGCAAAGCATTCTTTTCTATCTTCATTGAAATTGTTTTAGTTGAAGCATCATTACCTACCATCTTGTCTCCTCAATGCTTTACCTGCTGTTACTATAGCTACTCTTGCCCAGTTGGGTGTGGCTCAGTGGTTGAGCATTGACCTATGAACCAGAAGGTCACAGTTCAATTCCGGTCAGGATGTCAGGGGGAAGAAATAGAATATTGGAGATCAGTTATAATTGTAAGAAATATTAATCATGGTCTGTTAATCATGATTGTTTTATTCTGATAAAAAAAAAGCACATTCTAACCTGGCTGGGAATTGCATGAGGATGTAGAAGCTCACCTGGAAATGTGGCCTATCCTCTTCATCCAGGAGCTGCTTTTTATGGAAAGATTAACAACCTTGTTGCAGAAACCAGAGGTGCAAGCCATTTAAAAAAGTCCCAGCCCTTGGCATACCTGAAGGCCTTTGCAAACCCCCAGCCTGCATTACCTGTAAACTTCTCATTTTGCATACCCATTCTCATCCCTTTTACCTACTTCCCTGTGTAATCTTTGTCCTTCTACCCAATATATGGTGGGGGCAGAACAGATTTTTGTGGATGACCTGCTACTTTCCCATATTGCTGGCATTATTGGAACAAATGCTCATATATGATTCAACCCTGTCTATGCTGAATGGGCTCAAGTAGTGAGAAGCAGCCCAGACTCATTGATTGTCAGTTAATAGGGGACAAGTCTGGGTTGCAGGCTCAATCCCCAGTAGGAGGCATACAGCAGGCAGCCGATCAATGATTCTCTCTCATCATTGATATTTCTATCTCTCTCTCACTCTCTTCTTCTCTGAAATTAATAAAAATATATTTAAAAATATATAGCCACTTTAGTTCACTCCTTACAATTCTTCTGGTATTCTCTTTCTCAAATGAAAATCTGCCCATGCCACTTACTTGGTTATAACCCATTGCCCTCAGAATAGCATGTTGTACCTGACCCTCAATAATCTAATCCTATGTCTTCTAGCTATGTCTCTTGCCATTCATATCTCTTCTTTTATACTATACTAGAGGCCCCTTGCACAAAGAGATTCGTGCAATAGGACTTCCTTCCCCTGGCTGCTGGCATCGGTTTTCCTCCGGGACCCGGGACCCAGGCCTTCGCTCCGGCCGCAGCGGAGAAGCGAAACCTCTTCAGCCTTCAGTCTTCGTCGCTCCGGCCGGAGCCTTCAGTCTTCGCTTACAAGCCTGTGTATGCAAATTAACCGCCATCTTTGTTGGGTTAATTTCTATACTTTTCTGATTGGCTGGTGAGCGTAGCGGAGGGACGGTCAATTTACATGTTTGTCTATTATTAGGTGAGATTAGTTTTGAAATTCTCGATGGTTCATTCTTGCTTCTAGGCTTTTGTACTTGTTATTTCCAGTTCCTGAACTATGTCACCCCAGTGCAATCATTTTTTAATCCTAATCATGCCTCAGGACTTAATGGAAACTCTTTCAGAGAGGTGAGGCAAGCTTCCTCTACCTTAGAGAAATAGCTCTTAGATAAATAATTCTCAAAGTGTTCGCTGTAACAGCATCATCAGCATTGCCTGAGAACTTCTTAGAAATACAAATTCTCAGGCATGAACCCAGACCTACTAAATTAGAAACTGTGTTCAAACAAGTCATCAGGGGATTCTGATGCATCTTAAAATAGGTATATTATTGTCATAATTTATTGTAATATAGTGTATTATACTAGAGGCCCAGCGCATGAAATCATGTGCAGGTAGGGTCCCTAGGCCTAGCCTGGCCTCTGTTGTGTGGCCTCTGCCACCCTGAAATGATACGTGAAGCTCCCCGCCCCAGGATGCTCGGCGATGCTCACGGCTGCTGCCCCTCGACTGCTCTGCGTGGCTCTCCCCACCCCGCCACTGCTCCATGAGGCTTCCCCCGCCCCACGGCTGATTTTCAAAACTCCCCCCACCCCGCGACTGCTCCGTGAATACAGAATACTACTCTGTAACAAAAAGTAATGAACTATTAATACACATGAAAAATTATATAAATCCTAAAGGCATCATGATGACTTAAAAACCGATTGAAAAAAAAACCCTCAAAATTTAATATACACTGTGATTTCACTCACTTATTTGACATTCTTGAAAAGATGAAACCATAGTTACAAGGAATGAACCAGTGGTAACCAGTATTAATGCTGGGGTGGATCAGATTATAAAAGGTTAGCATGAAGAAGTAATTTGGATGTAATGGGATTGTTCTGTATCCTGACAGGGTGGTGGTTTCATAAAACTATGCATGTCTACATTGCATAGACCTGTAAAATAAAATGTTAATAAAGTTGTTAAAATTTTAGTTGTCTTGAAACTGGTCATTAGAATCAATACAGTGCTTATCAAGTTCTTAACGTGTTTCAACTTAAGAGCAATTACAAACTTTATTTTAAACTTTATGTAAGCAAAAACTCAGGCCAGATAATCCCAAAAGGGAAGAAAATGAATTAGAGGATTAGCATTTTATTTCAATTTAATAAAAAGGTATAACTGGCAAATATGTTTTCCCCTACAGTGGGTTCCGTTTTTATTTTGTTCATGGTTTCTTTCACTGTGCAGAAGCATTTTATCTTGATGTAGTTCAATTTGTTCATTTTTTCCTTTGTTTCTCTTGCACTAGAAGATGTATTGGCAAATATATTTCTATGAGAAATGTCTAAGATTTCACTACCTATGTTTTCTTTTTGTATTTTTTGTGGTTTTGTGACTTACATTTAAGTCTTTTATCCATTTTGAGTTTATTTTTATATATGGTGTAAGTTGTTGGTCTAGTTTCATTTTGTTGCATATACCTGTCCAATTTTCCCAGCACCATTTATCGAGGAGACTGTTTATACTCTATTGTATGGTCTTGATTCCTTTGTCAAATATTAATTGACCATGAAAGCGTGGGTTGATTTTTGAACTCTGTTCTGTTCCATTGATCTATATGCCCATTATTATGCCAGTACCAGGCTGTTTTGATTACAATGGACTTGTGGTACAATTTTTTACCTGGCATTGTGATCCCTCCAACTTAGTTCTTTTTTTCTTGACTTGAGGTTTTATTTTTTTTATTTTTATTTTTTATTGCTTAAAGTATTACAAAGAGTATTACATAAGTCTCCTTCTTTCCCGCCCCCCTTGACATTCCTCCAGCCTCCCCTACCACCCAGTGTCTTATGTCCATTGGTTATGCTTATATGCATGCATACAAGTCCTTCGGTTGAT
>NW_005365372.1:2213160-2238379 GCF_000412655.1 Myotis brandtii | reverse complement strand
AGAAACAGAGTCTAGTCCCTGGTGCTCATTGCTGCCTCTTGCATGGAGATTCAGGGTCCCCGATCTGCTTGGGAGATCGGGTTGCACAGTCGCACTGTGTTGGCAGGAGGTCCACTCCTGCCCTGTGGAAAACAGCCTACTGTGTGTGCTTGCCCTGAATCAGTCAGGTGGCACTGCCGCTCAGTGTAGGTGTGGGGTCTGGTCACGCGGGTGTGCACTGCAGGAAGCAGACTCCCCGTGTCCATGCACCCCGGTTCAAATTCAGTGCTGCCCCCCTGCGTGGGCACGGGGTCTGGTTGCGGGGAACAAACTCCCCGAGTTCGCACGTTCAGGTTCAAATTCAGCGTAGTCTCCCTGTTTGGGTGCCGGGTCTAGTCATGGGAAGCAAACTCACTGGGTTCGTGCCCCAGGCTCAAATTCAGCATGCCCCAGTCTCAAATTCAGCTCTCTGTACCCACGTGGGCACGGGACCCGGTCGCGGAAAACAATCTCCCCAAGGTTGCGCACTTAGGCTCAAATACAGCACACTCTCCTTGCCTTGGCACAGAACCTGGGCGAGGGCAACAAACTCCCCGGGTTCGCATGTCCAGGTTCAAATTCAGTGCAGCCTCTCTGCTAGGGTGCAGGGTCTGGTCGTGGGAAACACACTCCCTAGGTCTTCACCCCCAGGCCCAAATTCAGCGCTGTCTCCCAGCGTGGGCACAGGACCAGGTCGCAGAAAACAGTCTCCCCAACAATGTGCACCAAGGCCCAAACTCAGCACAGTCTCTCTGCCTGGGCATGGAGCCCAGTCACGAGAAACAAATTCCCCGAGTTCGCAAGTCCAGAATCAAACTCAGCGCTGTCTCCCTGCCCTGCGTGGGCGCGGGGGATCTGGTCCCAGAAAACAGTCTCACCAAGGTTGCGCACCCAGGCTCATATACAGCAGTCTCCCTGCCTGGGTGCGGAACTTAGTCGCGGGAAACAAATTCCCCGAGTTGGAGCATGTCCAAACTCAAACTCTACGCTGTCTCCCTGCCCTGCATGGGCGTGGGATCTGGTCACAGAAACCAGTCTCCCCAAGGATGTGCACCTACGCTCAAATTCAGCACAGTCCACCTGCCCACAGAGCCAAACTTCCCGTGTCCAACACCAAGGCTCAAAGTCAGGCAGAGCTGCTGCTGCTGAGTGTGTGCAGAAAGCCCTATTGTGCAGCCCGGGTCTGGCAGTTCCTATGCCGCTGCTGCGGGGGTGGTGGGGGTGGGGGATTGGCTTTGTGACTCACAGAAATCTGCGGCTGGGGTTCCTGGAGTCTTGGTGTCCCTGGGTCTGCAACTGTGGTCATAGGTCTTCTACCAGAGCAGCTGTGGGGTTCCGGTTTGCTACCGAGACCAGACTGGGTGGTGGCGAGGCTAGGATGCTAGTCTCAAGCAGTTCTGTTCTTCAAGATGGCGTGGTCTCTGTGCCGCTGGTGTCCTCCCCGGAGTGTTTGCGGTGGCAGCAGGGTTTTACCGTCTAAGACTGCCTGGATTGGCAGCCCCTTGAAAGACCTGCAGGATCTAACTGTCCCTATTTCACTCACACACACACCCACACATGTCCACACACTTCTCTATAGATCCCTCACTCTCTCACACACTCTCCCTCCCTACCTTCCTGCTGGTCGCCATCTTTCTCTCTCCAACTTAGTTCTTCTTTCTCAAGATTGCTGAAGCTTTCAGGGTCTTTTTTGGTTCAATAAAATTTTTGGAATATTTGTTCTAGATCTCTGAAATATGCCACTGGTATTTTAATAGGAATTGCACGGAATCTATAGATTGCTTTTGGTTTTATGGACATTTTAATGATGTTAATTCTGCCAATCCATGAACACATTACATGCTTCCACTTGTTTGTATCTTCTATTTCTATCTTCAGTGTCCTACAGTTTTCCAAATACAGATATGTTACCTCCTTGATTAAGTTTATTCTTATGTTCTTTATTTTATTTTTTGTTTTTGCAAGGTAAATAGGATTGTTTTCCTTGTTTCTCTTTCTGAGAGTTCATTATTGATGTATAAAAATGCCATCAATTTCTGAATATTAATTTTGCATCTTGCAACTTTGCCTAATTCATTTATTAAATCTAGTAGTTTTTTTTGTAGTCTTTAGGTGTGATATCATGTTATCTGCAAATAATGACAGTTTTACTTCCTCCTTTCCAGTTTGGATGCCTTTCTTCTTCATGTCTGATCATTATGGCTAAGAATTTCAACACTATGTTGAATAAGAATAGTGAAATCAGACATCCTTGTCTTGTTCGTGATCTTAAGGGAAATGTTTTTAGCTTTTGCCCATTGAGTGATGTTGGCTGTAGGTTTTTCACATATGGCCTTTATTATATTGAGATATGATCCCTCTATCTCTCTCATTTTAATGAGAGTTTTTACCATAAATAGATGCTGGATTTTATTGAATGTTTTTCATGCAACTATCAATTATTGGGTATCACCTTACACATTCCAGAATGGCCACCATCAATAAATCAATAAACAGCAAGTCTTGGTGAGGATCTGGAGAAAAATGAAACCTAGTACTCTGCTGGTGGGAATGCAGACTGGTGCAGCCACTATGTAAGCAGTATGGAGTTTTCTCAAAAAATTAAAAATGGAACTGCCATTTGACCCAATGATTCACTTCTGGTAATACACCTTAAAAATCCCAAAACACTAATCAGAAAGACTTATGCACACCTATCTATGTTCATAGCAGCATTATTTATAATATCCAAGATCTGGAAATAGCCCAAGTGTCCATCAGTAGATGAGTGGATAGAAAAGCTGTGGTACATTTACACCATGGAATACTATGCGGCTGTAAAAAAGAAGGATCTCTTGTGCTTTGAGACAGCATGGAGGAACCTGAAGATTATTATGCTAAACAAAATAAATCATTCAAGACAAATACTATATGACCTCACTAATATGTGGAATTTAATGAACAATATAAATTGATGTACAAGATGATACCAGAGACATGAATATATGGAAGAGACTGATAGCTATTGAAGGGAAGGGGTATGGGGGGACTGTAAAAACATATATGCATGTATGCATATATGCATAGCCAATGGACACAGTAAACAATGTGGTGAAGGCCTGGGGGGTAGAGGTGAAGGGGGAAAAGGAGGGGAAAAATGTGGGATATATGCAAAAATGTCAACAAAAAATAAGACAAAAAGTTAGTATGTCTTGTTAATCAAGACAATGAGACATTTGCATAATATTATAAAAATAGATTGTTGCAAAAGAATAGAGCACCTTACAATATCCCTACACATGTGAGGCCTAAGTTATCAACAAATGTGTCAAAGACATTCAATAGACAGAAATGTCTTTTTTAAAAAAACCCTAGGACAAAGGTGAACCAAGATGATGGTATAGATAAATGACAATAATCACTGCCTCTCACAACCACATCAAAATTACAACTAAAATACAGAAAAACCATCATTCGGAACAACCTGAAAGCTGGCTAAATGGAAGTCATAGAACTAGAGAAGTAAAGAAGAAAGCACACTGAGACTGGTAGGAGGGGCGGGCGCATGTAATGGGCTGGTCAGACACTGATGTGTAGCATTGTTTTAATTGAGAGAGATATCATGGCTGCATAGGCCTCCTGTGAGGAGCAAGGGTTCCAAGTCCCACATTAGACCCCCAGCCCAGGGTTCCAGAGGTGGGAAGAGAAGTCCCCATAACTTCAGGCTGTAAAAACCAGTGGGGATTGTGGCTGAGTAAATTATCTGGCATTGGGGCAGGAACTCGGGGCAGCTTTCTCTCAGACAGGGGTGCTCTCAGGGTCATTGTTCCTGTGCTGGGACCTCCCCTGTCAGAGAGCTGTCTGGAAGTCATATCTCAGTTTCCATCAGTGTGGCCCACACTGTTCACTTCACCCTGGTGATTCCCTGAAAACATGGCCCTCTCCAATTTACAGCTCCATACAAGCTGTTTACAGCAGCTTTTCCATATGAATGGCCTGTTCTGGTTCAGGCTTCAATTTTTTCTAAAATCTCTCAAACAAGCAGCAGCTGGCATCACCATGCCCCATACCTATCAATAAGAGGCCCATGACCTGGCACTAGCACTAGCCAGACTTACTTTACAGCTTGGCCTTGTCTGGGCACTTCTAAGCCCAATACAAGTACCACCCATTTGCAGATTGCTCTGTAGCTCCTGCCAGGTGCCCCCATGAAGTGACTGACTTTGTACCTCCTGGGAGGCCCCAGAAACAGTACAATGAGTGGACAACTTCAGACCATACCAGAATACAACTCTAAACATTCACAAGTGACACACTCAAGGGATAGACTCAGTGAGCACCAAAGCCCCAGTGAAGCAAGTCCTCTCCATGGGGGTGTCTCTTGCACAGCAGCTTTTTCACTGTAGTCAGAGCTGGTCCTCATAGCCAATTATTCTGGAGGTTAATTGCTTCCAGTGATGACACTAGTAATCAAGCATCAACTACAACAAAACTGTGTATACAGCACACACAGGGGCACCCCTTGAGTGCCCAGTTCAGGTGACTGGGGAGGAGGAGCTACTGGGGTGTATAGGACACCTACTACACAAGGCCCCTTTACCAACTCCAGGGTACATAGCAGCTCTACCTTATACATAAAAACAAACACAGGGAAGCAGCCAAAATGTGGAGACAGAAATATGTCATAAATGAATGAAATTGAAGCAAGCAAACTACTGGATACAGGGTTCAAAGCCACAGCTATAAGGTTACTTGAGGGAGTTATTGAGACTTTCAAGGATCTTAGTGAGAATTTCAAAGACATGAAAAAGACCAGTCAGAAATTAAGCACACACTAACTAAAATAAAGAATAATTTACAGGGATTTACAGTAGAATGGAGGATTCCAAGTATCAAATCAATGATATGGAATATGAGGTGCCGGGGCTGACCAGCAGATCCTGAGTGATGGGTGAATGATTACTCTGACACATGTTTCTGTGAAAGAGAGGGCTAAGGGACTGCCTGGCTAAAGGAACCAGACAGTCCCATTTACCTGCCTCCTTAGGCTTTTATTGTAGCAACAACTTGAACTAAAATTAACTTCTAGATACTATCAGTAGGGTAAGTATCCTTGAGAAAACACATGCATCTGTAGTGTCTTTAAAACAAAGACATTTGCCCTAACCGGTTTGGCTCAGTGGATAGAGCGTCAGCCTGCGGACTCAGGGGTCCCAGGTTCGATTCCGGTCAAGGGCATGTACCTTGGTTGCGGGCACATCCCCAGTGGGGAGTGTGCAGGAGGCAGCTGATCGATGTTTCTCTCTCATCGATGTTTCTAGCTCTCTGTCCCTCTCCCTTTTTCTCTGTGAAAAATCAATAAAATATATTTAAAAAAAAACAAAACAAAGACATTTAAAGAATAAACATAAAGATTCCAGAAAAACACCTAGGGGATCAGACTTATTTGGAAAAGTCAAGGCAGGGTCTACCGCCTTCGGCAATATCCCCCTAGAGGCCTCCAACCTTTCAGAGAATCCTCCTTACAGACTTTCCAACCAAGTCCCATGCTTTCCCACAATTAGGAAGCAAAAAACTTGCAATCAGAAGAACAAAAAGAAAAAAAGAATAAAAAATATGAAGATAGTGTAAGGAGCCTCTGGGACAACCTCAAGCATACCAATATTTGCATTGTGGGGGGTACCAAAAGGTGAAGAGAGAGCAAGATATTGAAAACTTATTTGAAGAAATAATGACAGAAAACTTCCCCTACCTGGTGAAAGAAATAGACTCACAAGTCCAAGAAATACAAAGAGTACCAAACAAGAGGAACCCAAAGAGGTTCACACTAAGACACATCATAATTAAAATGACAAGGGCTAAAGCCAAAGAGAGAATCTTAAAAGCAGCAAGAGAAAAGCAGTTAGTTACCTATAAGGGAGCACCTATATAACTGTCAGCTGATTTTTCAACATAACTTTGAAGTCCAGAAGGGCGTGGCAAAAATATCCAAAGTGATGAATAACAAGGACCTGCAATCAAGATTACTCCTCCCAGCAAAGCTATCATCTAGAATTGAAGGCCACATAAAGAGCTTCACAGACAAGAAGAAGCTAAAGGAATTCATCACCACCAAACCAGTATTAGAAGAAGAAGAAGAAGAAGAAGAAGAAGAAGAAGAAGAAGAAGAAGAAGAAGAAGAAGAAGAAGAAGAAGAAGAAGAAGAAGAAGAAGAAGAAGAAGAAGAAGAAGAAGAAGAAGAAGAAGAAGAAGAAGAAGAAGAAGAAGAAGAAGAAGAAGAAGAAATAAAAAACATGAACAATAACATGGCAATAAATACATATACATATATCAAAAATTTATTCTAAAAATCAAAATAAATGAACAAGGAATCTAATGAACAAAATAAAACTGATGAATAAAATAGAACCAGAATCATAGAAACATGGAACAGACTGAAAAACCTCAGAGGGAAGGGGGGTGGGAGGGCGAGAACTGATTAACCAATGATCTTATATGTATATATGCATTACCTATGGACACAGACAATAGGGTAGTGAAGGCCTGTGGTGGGGCTGGAACCAGGTGCAGGGAGGCAATGGGAGGAAAATAGGGGTATATATGCAAAACTCTCAACAATAAAGAATTAAAATAAGTAAATAAATGAAAAATATAAAGATCCTAGAATAAATGAATATGTATAAAAATTAAACAATCGTTACCTCACCTAACACAAAGAAATTTATCATAAACCTACATATAATAGCTTCCATAAGGAAACATAGGACAATATCTTCATTGCATTGGGGTAGTAAAGATTTTAAATTAGGACAAAAAATCACTACTCATAAGAAGAAAAATAATAAATCGTACTTAATGAATATTTTAAATTATTGTCAACACAATTGAATGTTAAGAAATTATTTTTATTTTTTTATTTATTCTTTTTTTATTCTCACCTGAGTACATGCTTAGAGAAAGGAGAGAGAGAGAGAGAAATCTATGTGAGAGAGAAACATCTACTGGATGCCTTCCATGTGTGCCTGAACTGGGGACTCTGCAACCCAGGATTTGCCCTGTCCAGGAATTGAACCAGCAAACATTTTGGTGCACAGCACAATGCTCAACAAAGTGGGCCAGTGCATTTACAGAATGGAATACTATATGGATGTAAAAAAATAAGAAACATTTAACCTTTGCAACAGCATGGATGGACCTGGAGAGTATTATGCTAAGTAATATAAGCCAGTCAGAGTAAGACAAATACCATATGATCTCAATATATGGCATCTAATGAACAAAATAAAGTGATGAACAAAATGGAACCAAAAGCATGGATACATGAAACAGACTGGTGGGTACCAGAAGAAAGGAAGATGGGGTAACTGGATAAAGGAGGTGAAGGGATTAGCTAATGAACATATGTGCATATCCCATGTTCATGGACAATGGTGTAGTGAAGACCAAAGGAGGGGGAATTGGGGATAGATAAAGAGGGGGAATGGGGGCCATGTGCAATAATGTCAACATTAAAAATTTTTTAAAAGAAGAAAAAAGAATTATTTTTAAATGGCACCAGCAAGATGATATATTAGGAGGTATTACTGCTCATCGCTTCCATAAAAACAAAAAAAAATTATACACAACTGCAAACCAATAAAAATGGTTATTATTTAAAAAGTCAACAAATAT
The DNA here is from genome assembly GCF_000412655.1 of Myotis brandtii. Classification (NCBI taxonomy): domain Eukaryota; kingdom Metazoa; phylum Chordata; class Mammalia; order Chiroptera; family Vespertilionidae; genus Myotis; species Myotis brandtii. The sequence continues at coordinate 2,230,711 of NW_005365372.1, read as the reverse complement.
TATGTGTTGGCAACAATGTGGAGAAAAAGGAACCCTTGTACACTGATGGTGGGTTTGCATATTGATGCAGCCACTATAGAAAGCAGTATGTAGATTCCTGAAAGAACTAAAAATTGATCTACCATATTACCTAGCATTCCATTTCTTGGTATTTATCTGAAAAAAAAAATAAAAGGAAACACTACTTCAAAAACATGAATGCACCCCTATGTTAACTATTGCAGCATTATTTAGAACAGCCAATATATGGAAATTACTTAAGTGTCCATAAATAGATAAATGGATGAATTAGATGTGGCATAAATAAATACAATGAAATATTATGCAGCAATTTAAAAAAATTAAATCTTTCCATTTGCAACAACCTGGATGAACCTAAGGGGTATTATGTTGAGATATATGAGACCAAGACAAATATCATACAGTTTCACTTATATGGGGAATCTGAAAAATAAAGCAAACAAAATAAGCAAAAACAGACTCACACAAACAGAAACCATAAGGATGGTTACCAGAGAAAATGCGGTAAGGGGCTTAGTGAAAAAATGTGCAATAATATCAGCATAAAAATTTTTAAATTTAAATTTTTAATGTTATTGTGATACAATTGCACAGTGACAAATGATTACTAGAAGTAGTGGCATAATTACAGTGTAAGATATATTAATGTTGAATCACTATACTGTACACTTGAAACTAGTATCCTATATAATAGAAGGCTAATATGCAAATAGACCGAACAGTGAAACAACCAGAACAACCGAACAACCGGTCACTATGACGTGCGCTGACCACCAGGGGGCATGTGGGGAACATGGTGGCATCAGTTGTGGAGGGATGGTGGAGCAGGTGAGCTGGGGTGCCAGACCAAGGCAGGGCACTGGTCACTGTCATTGGGGTGAGCCTCTGGTGGTTACTGAAAATTATTTGCTCCCACAAGCACTGCAGACCTGTGCAGTGCTTGCACCTGCTGCCGGTGCTGTCCCCGCTCATACCTGCTGCCAGCACCAGAGTTGCTGTTCGCACCTACTGCCAGCGTTAGCCCCATTTACACCTGCAGCTGCCGCCGAAGCTGCCGCTCACACCCGCTGCCGGTGCCCGGTGCCAGTCCCGATCACTGGGCGCCATCAGCAGGTGCGAGCAGTGTCTGCTGGCTCCGATCGCCCCTGAGGACTTCTCCACCTCCCCCTGCTCCAGAAGGGCGATCGGGGCACCAGCCACCGCTTGTACCCGCTGCTGGCGCCGGCCTCAAACACTCCATACTGTCAGCGGGTGCGAGCGGGGCCAGCTTCATCAGTGTGTGGGAGTGGCAGCAGCAGAAGTAGGGCTGCCGGCAGACAGGAGACCAAGGGCCATGGCAGGAGGGGCTGGGCGGGGCACGGATAATGGGCCGAGACCTGCCTGTGCCTGCTGCAGTCTTTCAGCCCACAGTTCCTTTCAAAGTTCATGAGTTCATGCACTGGGCCCCTAGTTATATAATGATTAAGGGGGTCAATTAATAAAGAGGATATAACAATAATATGTGTACACAGCATAAGAGCAACTAAATATAGTAAGTAATTACTAACATATTTGAAAGCAAAAACAGACACTAAATAGTAATAGTAGAAAACTTCAAAACCCCATTCAACAATAAATGTATGATCCAGGTAAAAAGATCAATAAGAAAAAGTGCACCTGGAAAAAACTATACAAAAAATAGTCCTAACAAATGTATACAAAATAATCAACCCAACAGCAGCAGAATACATATTCTTTTCAAGCACATATAAAATTTTATCCAGTAGATTATGTATTAGGACAAAAAAACACAGGTCTGGAAAAAATTTGATGATTAAAGTAATAATAAGCAACTTTATAAACACAATTGTATAAAAGTAGAAATAAATAACAGGAGCAAAGCTGAAAATCTAGCAGATGTGTATAAAATAATACACTCTTGAAAAACCAATGGTTCAAAGAAGAAATTAAGAGATTTAAAAAATACTTTTATACAAACCAAATGGAAACAAAACATACCAATCTTATGGCATATACCAAAGTAAAGGGAATTTGTAGCACAATTTTCTACAATAAGAATAAATATATATCTAAAATAAATATGCACCTTAAGGAACTAGAAGGAAAACAAACTTAGCCCAACATAAGTAGAAAGATGGAAAAAATAAAGATTAGAGCAGAAATCTATAATAATAAAAGGGTAATATGCTAATTAGACCAGACAGCCGAACAACTTTCTGGATGTCATTCCAGATGTCCTCTGGATGAAGCCGCGGCAGTGGGGGCCGAGGCAGAGGTGGTTAGGGGTGATCAGGCAGGCAGGCGAGCAGTTAGGGGCAGTCAGGCAGGCAGGCAAGTGGTTGGTTAGGGGTGATTAGGCAGGCAGAGGCAGTTAGGGATGATCAGGCAGGCAGGCAGAGTGGTTAGGGGCAATCAGGCAGGCAGGCAGAGTGGTTAGGGGTGATCAGGCAGGCAGGTAGGCCAGCAGTTAGGAGCCAGCGGTCCCGGATTGCGAGAGGGATGTCTGACTGCCAGTTTAGGCCCGATCCAGCAGGGCCTAAACAGGCAGTCGGACATCCCCCAAGGGGTCCTGGATTGCAAGAGGGTACAAGCCGGGTTGAGGAACCCCCTGTCCCCATGCATGAATTTCATGCATCAGGTCTCTAGCGAATTAAATAAAAACCAGAAACACAATAAAACCTATTAGTAAAACTAGGCATAATTGAAAAAATGTACAAAATTTTCAAACCTTAGCTAGACTAAAATAAAATAGTGAGATGACTCAAAAAATTACAAATGAGGTGATATCAAAGGAATGTTGGCCTGGGAGGTTCTCCTGGTCTCTCCCCGTGAAGTTACAATTTGAATAGCTATAATGCAACAAAGGATTCCCTGTTCAGCACATAAAAACATCTGAGAGATCCACACATTAAAATATCTGAAGGTGGGTGACTGAGAGGCAGCCTTGAAGAAAGGAAGGAAAATCAGTGCCAGTCTTGGGAGAGAAGAGGAATACGTTTCCACCCGCATTCCCTGAGCCCAGAGGAACAGAAATACAGTAAGCTATCCTGAGCCCAGTGAGTGTCACAGAATGCAGACATTTGCGTTCAGAAAAAAACATGCCATGGCACCTGCACACCTCCCCTCACCCTCCCAGAACTAAAGAGGGCCCAAGAAAAAAAAAAACTGTAACAGTGACTGTTGAGCTGTAGAGCACACTATCTTCAACCTTGAGAACTGGAGAGGCAGAAGGAATTTTGCCCTGAGTGGCAGAGGCACACTGCAGCTAATCCCAGTGAACTAATCCTAGTGATGGCTATAGACGCAGAGTTGAGGCATCTGAGATCTGGCAATCACATTATTGGGGAGAGACAAAGCCAGGAAGATAGCAGCCAGACTCTCCCAGTTCACCACACCCCCACCCACTGTGGCTACAATACTGGCAGTATCTGGTTGCAGGGGACAGGGCTTGGATTTTACAAGCTTGAAACCTCACTTCCCAGCACATTTCTCTATAGGAGTGGTTTACTGAAACCAAGGTGACCTGGTTGCAGAGGAGAATCACACCTTTCCAAGAAATAAAGTACATTTTCCACCACGCTGCATAGATTAAGAAGCCAGAGCAGTGTAAAAGAAGGTAAATCTTGTGCTTCAATGTCACCAACTGGAAAACAAAAGAAGCAATTCTTATCAAGCTACTAGAGAAGTGCCACTCTTATAAAAATATTCCCATTCCCATAGATGCCTAGACAAAGAAGGAATCCATCAAATACCATGAATGAACAAGGTAACAAGGCAGCTCAGAAAGAAAATGAAAAATCTCCAGAAAATAAACAAATACATTGAAATATGTGATTTAAATGACAGAGAATTCAAGATTGCAGTGCTAAAAATAAACTCAGTGAGACCCAAGAAAACACAGATAGTTTAATAAACCCCAAAATAAAATCAACAAAATGAGTACTTTAGCAAAAATTTTAAAACTTTATAAAAGAACCAAATAGAAATTCTGGAGATGATAAACTGAATAAATTAGATGAAGAATGAGCCAGCAATTTTAGGAAATAGAGCTGACCAGCTGGAGGGAAGAATTAGTTATATCAAAGATAAAAATCTAGAAATTATGCAGATGGAAGAGGTAGACTTGAGAGTTAAAAAAAAAAGAAAAGAAAGAAAGTATTCTACGAGAACTATCTGACTCCATTAGAAAGAAAAGTATAAGAATAATGGTTATAACAGAAGGAGAAGAGAGGGAAAAGGCAATAGAGGGCCTTTTCAACCAAATACTCATGAGAGCTCCCCAAACCTTTGGAAAGAGCTAGTTCCTTGAAACCAAAAAACAAATAAAATACCTGATTGTCTCAATACAAAAAGAGCTTCTCCAAAGCACATTATGTTAAAACTGAGAAATTAATGACAAAGAATTCTCAAGGCAGTCAGTAAAAAAAGACAATAACTAATAAAGGAAATCCATTAGATTACCATTGGATTTCTCAGCAGAAACCCTACAAGCTAGGAAAGAGTTGAATCCAATATTTAAACTATTGTAAGATAGAAATTGTCAGCCAAAAATAATATATCCAGCAAATACATATTTTTAGATATGGAGAAATAAATATTTTCTAGACATACAGAAGCTCAGAAAATTTACCACCACACGACTTCCATTACAGGATGTATAGAAGATTATTTTTTTCCCTTGAAATAAAATACAAAATGACACAAAACTATGAGTCTACTAACAGACAGACAGAAGCAGAAAATTGCAACTCTTGTTCAGAATAAGTTGTTATACACGTAAATATAACATAAACAACTTAGGAGGTAAATTTTTTAAACAAAGAGAATACAATAGCTACTGAAATTTGGCAATGACCTCACAGCATAAATGAAGATAATTTGTGACAACAAAAACATAAAACAGAATGGGGTAAAGGTCTAAATTTGCAAAGGGGAATGGAGATAAGATGCATTAAACAGAAAAAGACTACTGGATATATGAAACTTGCCTTCACATATATCTGACAGTAACCACACAAAAAATTTCCAAAACTGAGATACGTAACTTTAAAAAAGGAAAAATCATAGAATACCAGCAAAATTAAAAAAAAACAAAACAGCACACAGACAGATACACAAAAGGGAAAAAAAAGCAATAAAAACACAGAGCTACCAGAAAACAAAAAATGAAATGGTTATAGGAAATCCACATATATCAACAATCACCCTAAATGTAAATGAAATGAACTCACTAATGAAAAGGCATAGAGTCGAAACCGGTTTGGCTCAGTGGATAGAGCGTCGGCCTGCGGACTGAAAGGTCCCGGGTTTGATTCTGGTCAAGGGCATGTACCTGGGTTGCGGGCACATCCCCAGTGGGGAGTATGCAGGAGGCAGCTGATCGATGTTTCTCTCTCATCGATGTTTCTGACTCTCTATCTCTCTCCCTTCCTCTCTGTAAAAAATCAATAAAAATATATTTTTAAAAAAATGAAAAGGCATAGACTATCAGACTGGATAAAAAACAAAACCCAATCATATGGTACCTTCAGGAGACATAACTCAGCTGCATGGATAAATATAGACACAACATAAAGTGTAGAAAATGATTCTCCAGGCAAATGGAAAATTCAATTTTAAGATAAAACAGGTAACAAGAGACAAAAGTGGTCATCTATACTAATAAAAGGGTAATATGCTAATTAGACCAGGTCAACCGGACATCTTCCGGATGTCCGACTTCCTTCCGGACAGTTAGGGTAGGGGATGACCAGGCCAGCAGGGGGGGCAGTTAGGGGGTGACCAGGCTGGCAGGGGACCAGTTAGGGGGCGACCAGGCCAGCAAGCAGAGGCAGTTAGGGATGATCAGGCAGGCAGGAAAGTGGTTAGAGGCGATCAGGCAGTCAGGTAGAGTGGTTAGGGGCGATCAGGCAAGCAGACAAGCGAGCGGTTAGGAGCCAGCGGTCCTGGATTGCGAGGAGGATGTCTGACTGCCAGTTTAGGCCCAAGCCCAGATTGGAGAGGGTGCAGGCTGGGCTGAGGGACCACCCCCTCTAGTTTTAAAATAATAAAGGAGACAATACAGCAAGAAGACATAATACCTATCAATGTACATGCACCCAATCAGGGGGCACAAAAATATATAAAACAACTACTGTCAGAAACAAAGGGAAAAATTAAAAAAAAAAACCACAATTATAGCAGGAGCCCTAAATATCTCATATTTTTTATGAGATAGCTATGGATAAATCATCCAAACAGAAACTCAATAAGGAAATATTAGACATAAATGACACATTAGAGAAATGGACATAATCAGCATTTACAGAGCTTTTTATCCCAGAACATCAGATTATACAGTCTTCTCTAGCATGCATGGAACATTCTCAAGGATAGACCAGAAGTTGGTACACAAAACTAGGCTTAACAAATTTAAGAACATTAAAATCATACAAAGTGTATTATTTGACCACAATGTTATAAAATTGGAAATCAACTGCACAAAAAGCAGGAAGAAACACACATATGTGGAGATTAAACAACATGGTACAAACAAACAACTGGGTCAAAGAAATATTAATGGAGAGATGAAAAGACACATAGAGACAAATGAGAATGACAATAAAACATATCAAAATTTTTGGGATGCAGCAAAAGTGGTAATAAGACACAAGATAATATCATTTCATTCCTATCTCAAGAAACTGTAAAAATCCAAAATAAAGAACTTAACTTTACATCTTAAAGAACTAGAAACAAAGAACAAGTGCCACCTTAAATCAGCAGAAGGAAGAAATAATAAAAGAGCAGAATTAAATAAAAGATAGAACAAATGGACAATACAAATAATTAATGCAACAAAGAGCTAATTATTGAAAAATCAATAAAATTCACAAACCTCTGATAAGACTCACTAAGGAAAAAAGAGAAAAGACACATATAAAGAAAATCAGAAATGAAAGAGAATTTATGAGGAACACCACAGAAATATAAAAGCTCATACATGAATACTATGGAGTAGGGCAAGATGGCTGTGGCATAACAGTAGACTGGGTGCCCTTTCTCCCAGCTGTTAGGGGCAAAAATAGAATGTTGGGGACCAGCTGTAAGTAAAAGAAATATTAATCATGCTCTACTAATCGTGATTGTTTTGTTCTGATTAAAGAAAGCACATTCTAACCTGGCTGGGAATTGCATGTGGGACCTGGAAGCTCACCAGGAAATGCGGCCCATCCTTCAGATCCAGGAGCTGCCTATTATCATGGAAAGATTAACAACCTTGTTGCAGAAACCAGAGTCACTAGCCCTTTGAAAACCCCAGCCCTTTGCATACCCCCAGACAGCATTACCTGTAAACTGCCCATTTTGCATACCCATTCTTTACTCAGCCACGGACTGGATTTACACTAAAATACTGCATGGTCAGCTTGAAAACAAAAGAGAAGTGTAGCTGATTGGACATATTTTGTTTAAGGAGTACTGAAGAAACAATGTAGAGGCTGGTAAGAGCCTGGGAGTCACAGAAAGAGGGAGACCCCCTGGAGCTGGTGCTAGGTTGAGAGACCACAGTGATATTGGCTGCAAAGCTCCCTCCCCTTGAAAGTTTGGGCTCAGATCCCCATGCAGGGATCTGAAACCAGGAGCAGTGGAGACTGGAAGGAGAGCCCAAGTAGCATGGCGCAGAGGAATCTGGGGGAACTCTGTGTGCCGAGGAGGCTGGATCCATACCTTCCCAGTGAAAGAGTGCACCTGCAGGGCAGCCCCAGCAGAAAAGGTTCACTCCAGACTGTGACTGCTAGAGAGGCTGTGCTGCACTGTTTGGTTTCAAAAATTTAAAAAAAAAAGAGGGGCCTTTGGGCTGCACCCAGCAGTGACTTTGAGGGGCCCTTTGCTTTCCTGGAAGGCAATGTGCAGAGCCCCAGATAGCAACTAAACTGTGTGGTGTGGGTAAAGGGGAGAAGATTCTCCCACCTTGAGTGCTAGGTTAGAACCTTTCCCCCTACCCATGGAGCCACACAGACTGCTCCACGCTTGACAGGGATTTTGACCCACACAGAGGAGACTTGGATTAATGGCTCTAACTTTACTGAGACCAGCAGTGTGGAGAGATTGGGGTCCTGTGCAGGGCTGACTTTGTAACCCCTTCTGCTTGGACCTATGGTGAAAGGACACTGGGTTCTCACAGAGCTGGGTTTTTTTGTTTGTTTGTTTGTATGTTTGTATGTGTGTGTTTTTTGTTTGTTTGTTTGGGATGGCATCCCAAGGTATCCGGAGGGAAGGCTTATGTTTCTGAGACAGAGGAGCAAGAGCTGGGCTTTGTGATTGCATTGTCCGGAGGCCCATCTAAGCACCCTGGGAGTTCAGCCAGCCAGTCCCATAAAGGAGGGGTGGAGCATGTCTCCCCCTCCTGCAGGCTGGGAATACCACCCACAACAAGAAAGGGTTTGGATCAGCTCACTGAAGCCCCAGACACCCCCTCTAGGAGCAGTTTGGTTGGGGTCTATAGAATAGCTCAGAGCAGGACATTTCAAGAGTAAGACCCTCAGATGCTATCCTCTGGGACTGGGAGGAAGTGCCTACTGCTAAGAGCTGGACAGGTAACATTCTCAACCAGAGACTCTTGATCAATCCCATTGAGCCCAGGGCAGCTAAAACTGTTAGGGGCAGAAATAGAATACTGGCGACTAACTACAATTATAAGAAATATTAACCATGCTCTGTTAACCGTGATAGTTCTGTTCTGATTAGAGAAAGCACATTCTAACCTGTCTGAGAGTTGTATGCCCTAGGACATGGGAGCTATCATCGAAATGTAGTCCATCCTCCTTTCGCGAGAACTGCCTATCATTATGGAAAGATATACAACCTCATGGCTGAAATAATCTAGTCCCAGAGGCACCCACCCTTTGCAACCCCAGCCCCCATTGCCTATAATCTGGTCCTGGGGCACCTGGAGGTGGTCACCCTCTGCAAGCCCCACCCCCAGCCCACATTACTTGTAACCTATAATTATTATACCATGCCTAATTTCCCATGCCTATAATTCTTACCCCACATAATCTTTGTCCTTCTACCCAATGTAAGCAGCTGGTTGGAGAGGCAGAGCAGATTTTTGTGGATGACCTGCTGCTCTCCCATACTGCCGGCATTATTGGAATAAACACTCATATATGATTCAACCCTGTCTCTCTGCTTAATTGGCTCAGGTAGTGACAGATATCCCGAACCCTTGGTTATCTGGTTACATAATCTGACACCTCTGGTGGGATACAAGTGGGGAGTTCTCTTGAGTGAGTACCGGGGATCCTGCTTGTTGCCTGGACTGGGGGCTCCCAGGGCTGAGAACTGGACTCTTATTTGCAGTACTGCCAGAAATTTTTCTATTTTGAGTCCCAGCCTCAGTCTCAGCAATTTCTGTCATTTCACTGAAAACCTAAGTTAAATTGAGCGTTCTGTAACTCTGTAATGGGGTAAGTCAGTTGTCTGTTGCCCCCTGTCTAGGGTGAGCCTGATCAGTTCCTGGTTGCAATTTGCCTCTCAAGGTCCTCGCCTTTTCTCCTCACCTGAGCCTGATCTGCTTGGCGTTAAGACACTGCATGGCGGGGCCGGAAGTAAGCACGCATACTAGACACTAGTATAGATTACTCATGCTATTATTTCTGCAGTTTGAGAAAATCACAAACATTATCCATCTCCTCAAAGACCATTTTAGGTGGCCTAGAAATCAAGGTCTTTAAAGATACTGTAGAAGGAGGGAAAAATGGTGATGGAATAGACAGATGTGTCCCGAGCCTTGTCCTGGAGCAGATAGAATGAGCAGCTGAAATGAATAACACCCACCCCGAATTGGTGAAGGAGACTCAGCTGGTGAGACAATTTGCAGCCGGGAAGGGCAGAGAACCCCTGGAGAAAGGTAAAATCAAGAATCTGCCAGACCTCTGAGTCCAGAGGGTCAGAGGGAAACCACGTGGCACCGAGCCATGTCCCTTGGGACAGGCACAGCATCTGACTGTGGAAAGGAGGTCCACAGGACTGCTGGTGGCAGGGGATTCTAGATCTGCGTCCACAGTCACAAAAGACTGAACCCAGAGGGGGCAGCCTGAAGGGCTGACCATACCGCGCAGTGCTGCAGGAGAGGAGCTCAAAGAGGCGCAGTCTTTCCCCTCTCTGTGGCCTGTGCTTTCTTCACTGAACCTAGTTCATAGGACCTTTTGGATACAGACACTCACCCATGACTGATGTGCAGGAGAAGGTACGAACTTGTGGAGTCAGGGGAGAGGCTGGGGAGAGGAGAGGGTCCAGAAGAAGTGGCAGCGAGTCTGGCGCTGAGTTATACCTGAGCCTGGGAGCTGGGCAGCCATTTTCTCCTGAAGAGATAGCCCCTCCCTCCAGTCTCCAAGCAACCAATATAGCCACACCCAGAATATTCCCTGAATGGTACAAAGGATTAAAAAAAAAACTGAATAGTCCCTGAGATTCTAAAAGGACTGGCCTAAAGACAGGCCTTCAGTCACAGCAACAGGAAACTGAGAAACAGTACAGTACAGAAGACTGGGATCTTAAGCCAGCCAAAAGAACGACACTTCACTTTTTCATTTTTATTTTTTATTTTATTTTATTACTATTTTGTTATCACATTTTTCTTTATTTTCCTTTTTTAGTTTGTTGCTTTATTTTCTATTTCTTTTTGTATTATTTATCAATCATTCTATTTTATTTTATTTGCTATTTTTTCTACCATTTTTAAATCTCTTTTTGTAAATTTATTATTATTATTTTCTTCTCATCTTCTTTCTTCTTATCCACTCATCCGCTTTGGACTTCTGCTATACTTAACTGAGATCCTCCCCATATTCATCCAATTCTTAATATTTTTTTCTGTATATAAGCTCAGCCTCTACAGATTCTGTCCCCACCTCCTTTGCCGGGTGTTTGGTGTTTGCTTTTTTTTTTTTTGGTTTATCTGTTTGTTCTGTGGTGTTTTCTTCATATATATATCCTCCTTTTTCTTTCTTTTTATTTTCTCTCTTATATATTTTTTCTCTCATCGATATTATTTGTGCTCTCTTTTCTCTCCCCTAATTCTCTTTTCTCAGGTGGTCACTTATATTGGGGTTATCGGTGTCATGAGTACATTCATGTTTTGTTCCCTTTGTGTTGTGTCTTGTCGAGGAGAATTTTATCCTGTCCAGCCAATGTGCTAGAGAGCGAGCCACATAACCAGGTACCTGGAGAGGAAACTTCATGCACAGATGGGTCAATAACACCCCAGAGCCAACTGCAGAGGCAGGAAGAAGGCAGCAGTGAGGGAGAGAGTGTGAGTGAGGGAGCAAAATAGGAGTGTGCGGTCATGTGTGGTATGTATGTGTGTGTGTGAGTGAGGCACAGTTAGATCCTGCAGGACCTTCGGGGGCAGGCTAACCAGGCTTGCCTAACTAGGCAGCCTCTGCTACCACTGCAAACAGTGCCGGGAGGCCAGCTCTTCCTCAGAGGCCTCGCCTTTTTGAAGGGAAAAGCTGCTGTAACTGGAAGCTCAGCCTCATCTCCACTCAGGGTGCCCTCAGATAACACCTGGGACTCTACAGCCACCCTGCCAGGGACCTGGTACCTCGGCTGTGATCCAATGGTCATCAAGTCTCCAGCCACCCTGGGCGCAGGCTCCTGTGAATTCCGATGGTCTCTCCCCTCTGACCAGCCCAACACTTTAGCCCAGGACAATGTAACCATGTGACCACATGAACAGCAAACACATGAGCAGCCCACTCCTGTCCAAGGGGCAGCAGCCCTACAAGCAGCCTGCCCCAAGCAAAAGAGCAGCAGGTTCACGTGGCCTAGCCCTGTCCAAGGAGGAGCAGTTGTGTGAGCGGCCTGCTCCACTGTCCGAGGAGCAGCAACCATGTGAGCAGCCCACCTCCAAGGAGCAGCATCCGTCTGAGCAGCCAGCCCACAATTGAGGAGCGGCATCCCCACGCAGTCCGCCCCTGTCCTAGGAGCAGCAGCACGCAGCCGCACCCTGCACCCATCCAAGGAGCAGCAGTCACGCGAGCAGCCTGCCCCCATCCAAAGAGCAGCAGCTGTGTGAGCAGCCAAACCCCGTACAAGGAGCAGCAGCTCCATGAGCAGCCAGGCCCCATTCGAGGAGCAGCAGCCATCTGAGCAACCCACCGCAATCTGAGGAGGAGCAGCCACACGCAGCCCACACCCGTCCGATGAGCAGCAGCTGGGTGAACGTCCTGCCCCTGTCCAAGGAGAAGCAGCCACACATGCAGCTCACTCCTGTCCAAGGAGCAGCAGCTGTGCAAGCAACCTGTCCCCCGTCTGAGGAGCAGCATCCCTGAGAGCAACCCACCCCTGTCCAAGAAGCAGCAGCCACGTGAGCAACCCACCTCTGTCCAAGGAGAAGCAGCCTCATGAGCAGCCCACCTTTGGCAGAGGAGCAGCATCTGTGCAAAAAGCCTCCCCCCACCAGCCAGAGGAGCCACCACTGCTGTGAACAGCACCCACCAGAGGAGCCACTGCCAACTGAGGAGCAGTCGCTGCTGTGACTGCATGAGGAGAAACTGCAGCCCGAGAAGCCACAGCCACCCATGGAGCAGCCCCTGAAAGACTTGACATCTAGAACCTTCGGTGAAATAAAAAATGGGTAGACAAAGAGATCCCCAAAGGAAAAAAAAGGAGGATCTCCAGAAAAGCAGCTAAGTGAAACAGAGGCATGCAATATGTCAGAATGAGAATTCAGAATAAGGGTGATAAAGTTCATAAACCAGATGGATGGATGAAAAAATCAACAACTTATGTAAAAATCAAGAAAAATAAAGAGTTATATAGCTGCAATAAAAATACCATGGAAAGTTTTGATGGTAGACCAAGAGAAGCAGAGGACCAAATTAGCAAATTAGAAGACAGGGAAGCAAAACACACCCCAAATGAACTGCAATTGGAGAAAAAAATTAAAAGACAGGAGAAGAGCATAAAGTAACTTTGGGACAACATGAAACAAAACAACAAACGAATAATAGGGGTGCCAGAATGACAGAAAGAGGAACAAGGGTTAGAAAACCTATTTGAAGAAATAATATCGGAAAACTTCCCTGATGTGGGGAAGAAAAAAGTCACACAAGCACAGAGAGTCCCAAACAAGATGAATTTAGAAAGTCCCACACCAAGACACATTTTAATTACAATGGAAAACATTCAGGACAAAGAGAGGATCTTAAAGGCTGCTAAAGAGAGAAAAAAAGTTACATACAAGGGATCTCCCATTAGATTATCGAATGACTTCACAACAGAAACACATCAGGCCAGAAAAGAATGAAAGCAAATTTACAAATTGATGCAAAGCAAGTGACTGAGTCAAAGAATACTTTATAGACAAGGCTGTCATTCAAAATTGAAGGGGAAATAAGGAGCTTCACAGACAAAAAAAGGCTAAGGGAGTTCATCACCACCAAGCCAGCAATGCAAGAAATGCTAAAGGGACTGGTGTAAAAAGAAGAAATAAAAAGCCCAGAAAGAAAACAGCCACACAAAAAAAGAAATGGCTACAAACAAGTACCTTTCAATAATAACTTTAAACGTAAATGGACTAAATGGTCCAATCAAAAGACATCGAGTGGCTGAATGGATAAAAAAACATGACCCATACATTTGCTGTCTACAAGAGACCCACCTCATTAAAAGGGACTCACACAGACTGAAAGTGAAGGGATGGAAAAATATCTTTCAGGCAAATGGAAATGAAAAAAAAGCTGGGGTAGCAATACTTATATCCGACAAAATAGACCTCAAAGTGAAGGCCATAACAAGAGATAAGGAAGGCCACTTCATAATACTAAAGGGATCAATACAACAAGAGGATATAACCCTGATAAACATATATGCACCCAATGCAGGAGCACCCACATACATAAGAAAACTCCTGGAAGACATCAGGGGAGAGATCGACAACAATACAATCATAGTAGGGGACTTTAATACACCACTGACATCACTGGATAAATCTGCTAGACAAAAAATCAGCAAAGAAACAGCAATCCTAAATGACTCACTAGATCAGATGGACTTAATTGACATCTTCAGAACACTTCACCCCAAAGCAACAAAATATACGTTCTTCTCAAGTGCTCATGGGACATCTTCAAAAATAGACCACATATTGGGTCACAAACAAAGTCTCCCCAAATTCAAGAAGATTGAAATTTTATTCAAAGAAAAATTAAGCGTTATGAGCGGAATACGTAAATCAATTTTTCTAAATCTTCTCTTCTTTCTTTTATACTTTCACCGCCCCCTTACAGTTATTCATCGCCCCCAAATGATGCACCTGTGGCCATCACCGCCACCCTGGATCACTGCAGCACCCACCAGGGGGCGTTAGCGCCCACTTTGGGAATCACAGCTCTAGACAAACAATCAGCAAAGAAACAGCAATCCTAAATGACTCACTAGATCAGATGGACTTAATTGACATCTCAGAACATTTTCACCCCAAAGCAACAAAATATACGTTCTTCTCAAGTGCTCATGGGACATCTTCAAAAATAGACCACATATTGGGTCACAAACAAAGTCTCCCCAAATTCAAGAAGATTGAAATCATACCAAGCATCTTCTCAGACCACAAGGGCATAATATTAGAAATAAACTACAATAAAAACAACCCAAAATACTCAAACACTTGGAAGCTGAATAGCATGTTATTAAATATTGATTGGGTTACCAATGAGATCAAAGAAGAAATTAAAAACATCCTGGAAACTAATGACAATGAAAACACAACAATCCAAAACCTTTGGGACACAATGAAAGCAGTCCTGAGAGGGAAGTTTATAGCTCTACAGGCCTACCTCGGGGGGCAGTTGCGGGCAACCAGGCCTGCAGAGGGGGGCAGTTGGGGGTGACCAGGATGGCAGAGGGGGCAGTGAGGGGCAATCAGGCTGGCAGGCAGGTGAGTGATTAGGAGCCAGCGGTCCTGGATTGTGAGGGGGATGCCCGACTGCCGGTTTAGGCCCGATCCCCGGGATCAGGCCTAAACTGGCAGTCAGACATCCCCTGAGGGGTCTTGGACTTGAGATGGTGCAGGCTGGGCTGAGGGGACCCCCACCCAGTGCAAGAATTTTGTGCACGGGCCTCTAGTTACCTATATAATTCAGTAGTCTTATTCACTAACACTGAATTGTCACTGTACATGGATTAACTAATTCCATCCTTTAGAAAACTTTCCTCATTACTGTGGAAACCTCAGTGTCATGTATGTGACTCTAGGATACTTAAAAGAAAAGTTACTCTCCAAATTAAAAATGTATATAAGAATATTTAATGCTAATATGTATTATGATGCTTCTTTTTTCTCTAATGGAAAAGAACTAAATACAGGTGATTCCATCCAATGGAAAAAATATTGAGGCAATGAGTTTTTAAATTATGCTAGTAATGATTGTTAAATGTGCAATTATTTTGATAGCTATACTTTTGGCACACTTTTACTGTTAAATTTACAGATCATAAAACTTGAGCTTTGGAGACTAAAATTATTTTTTTAAAGGTACTATCATTTATTTTGCCCATCAATAATTATTTTTGGAAATCACTTCCTCCCTCCACTTCATGAAATTTTCTGTTTTTCCTCTAATATTCAGAGACCCCCTCAAAGAACATCTGCCTGCCAGACTGGTTGCTTTTTGAACTGTGTACCCAGATGGGCAAATAAGAATAAACATGTCTGAAGAGATTATTTTGGAATCTACCATTTCCATCCTGTTCTTGGTTATCCAGCCAGGAAGATATATTATATACTGGTTAGCTTTGAGCTTTACAGTGTAAATCTATAAATAGAGTTGGGATTTTGATCTGCGGTGAGCAGAACTATATTTTATTGTCAAGAAAATGCAGTAAGTTTAACGAATGTATTTAAATACTAGAGTATAGCTCTGGAAGTATGAGATTTCCTGCCAGTGTATGTTAGTGACACTAGATGATTTAGATTTGAGATTTGGCCCAATAAGAAACTATTTACATTTCTATAATATTAACCATATACTTAGTTTTAGGTTGTTATTCAGGGAATGATGTTGATGAAGTAAGGTAGACTGCGATGATATGGAATAGTAAGAATTAAGACTATCCTCAATAGCTAGGAAAGAGTTTCACAGGTTCAATATGTTCCAGTGAACAGAAATGACATAATATATGCTGTTTTAGGAATATTTATCTGAGGACAGCCACATGTTTGCTGGAAATGAGGACACTATATCCTTGGAACATCCTTTGCTAATTGTGAATTCCTTCCTTGAAGTAACTCTGCTGAAGGCTAAGCAAAATTTACAGAGAAACATTGAAAGGGGGTGGGTGCACGAAAAATAATAATTTCAGCCACTTGACAGAATCTTCCAGCCATTCCTCAAGTCCCATTCATGCAACATACAATCCCCCCCACAAAGATATTCTAACATTTCTGTAAAATGGTTAATATTGTAACAAAATGTTAATGAAATTATAGGGTTTAAAAGTAGAGATTTAACCCCACAGATAGCAAAAACCTCTCTCCTCCATTACCAGCCCACATTTCATATGCATAGAAATATGACAACCAGCAATTTTTTTCATTAAGTTAATCTGCAAAGCTAATAATTTGATTAGACACCATGCAATGCAAAATTATGCTAAAGCTTTGTTAATTCAAGTCTACTTGTACTTTCAGAAAATGCTATACCGGATATGACTTTCATGAATCAATTGTTTTGTTTTTAAATCTCTGCACTTAGAGTTGTACGTTAATAATAAACTTCTGATTTTACATACTTTGGTCTGAGTCCTTGAATCCATTGGGCATTCCAACATATTTCACCCATTTTTTTCCATTAATAATAAAACAGCCTGATTCGAAGGTACTTTACATTCTCTGTCTCCCCTTCCACCTATTCCTCCTGTCAAAGCACAAAAAATGGCCGAAACCGGTTTGGCTCAGTGGATAGAGCGTCGGCCTGCGGACTGAAAGGTCCCGGGTTCGATTCCGGTCAAGGGCATGTACCTGGGTTGCGGGCACATCCCCAGTAGGAGATGTGCAGGAGGCGGCTGATCGATGTTTCTCTCTCATCGATGTTTCTGACTCTCTATCTCTCTCCCTTCCTCTCTGTAAAAAATCAATAAAATATATTTAAAAAAAAAAGCACAAAAAATGAAGGTATTTATGTCTTCAAGTGGGTAGAACAGTAATGAATTTGGAAGATAATCAGTGTATCCAGATTTTTGGAATTAATCATTTTGAGTCATTTAACTGTTTAACAGATAATCCAATACTATTCCACAAATAATCTTAGTGTGTCTTATTTGGAAATTTTTATATAAATAAATACATTGTATTCTACCTTTTTAAACTTTACCTGGGTGAAGTAAACCAATCTCCTGTGATTACTGTCCTTATCTCTGTGGGATAAATCTCAAGGACGATTTCTTTACATTAGGCTTACTTGGCAACTTTAGTGGAATATATCTCTTCTTTATTTGGAAAATTATCTTCTACACCTTTCCACTAAACTTTATATTCTTTTGA
>NW_005365372.1:2212174-2213053 GCF_000412655.1 Myotis brandtii | reverse complement strand
CTAGATAGTTTCAGTAAATGAAATTAGAATGAAATATAAATTTTCAAATTTCAGTTGGAGATAGTCAAATAAATTTTGTATATTTTAAAAAACAAATTAAGGTTCATTTCTATAGAAATCAATATTAAAAATAGCAACACTTTAAGAATAAAGAGTAAACTCCCAATTCATGAGATAAAGTGTATTTGGAGGAGAAAAAAAAAAAAAGAAACCTGACTGAAAATGAGGTTAAATCATTAAGAAATCAAAATATTCTCATTTTAGTTTCATAAATGTTCTTAGAGTAAGTTGTTATTTGACTAAAATGTTTGCTAAGATAGGATATAGAGTTAATCTGGACATGTAAAATCTATTTTTAAAACTTCATTATACAACTAGAGGCCCGGTGCACTGATTCGTGCACCAGTGGGGTCCCTCGGCCTTGCCTGCACCCTCTTGCAATCCAGGACCCTTTGGAGGATGTTGGATAGCAGGTTTTGGCCTGATCCCTGCAGGCCTGATCCAGACAGGAGGGAGCCCGATCCTGTGCATTGAGCGTCTGCCCCCTGGTGATCAGTGCACATCATAGCGACCAGTCAATCGATCATTTGGTTGTTCGGTCACTTAGGCTTTTATATATATACTAGTGGCCCTGTTCACAAATTTGTGCACATTGAAAGGAAATTAATTAGAATAAATATTTTAAGATTGCTATTCGCCCTTTCTCTATAATAGAAGTGTCAACCAAATTCAAGATCAACAATGACAGATCGAAACACACACATGTGATTGGCACCAGTGAGAGTTTTATATGTTATCACGCATGTGCGAGTCAACTTAGCCTTTTATATATATACTAGAGGCCCGGTGCACAAAAATTTGTGCACTGGCAGGGGGGGG
>NW_005365372.1:2210004-2211262 GCF_000412655.1 Myotis brandtii | reverse complement strand
CTGATTAGCCAATGGGAAGGGTAGCGAAGTTACGGTTAATTACCATGTTTCTCTACTATTATATAGGATAGAACAGTGATGGCGAAACCATGACACACGTGTCAGAGGTGACACGCGAACTCATTTTTTTGGTTGATTTTTCTTTGTTAAATGGCATTTAAATATATAAAATAAATATCAAAAATATAAGTCTTTGTTTTACTATGGTTGCAAATATCAAAAAATTTCTATATGTGACACGGCACCAGAGTTAAGTTAGGGTTTTGCAAAATGCTGACACGCCGAGCTCAAAAGGTTCACCATCACTGTCCTAGGGTAAGACTTCCCTAGGTAACAATATTGCATAGGTAGCACTTAAGAGGCACCTTAAAATATTAACTAATTAGTTAATTAATTCTTCATAGGTATTCTTCCTAAGACAGCCCTTGACTAGCAGGTTTGTCCTTAGTCAAAAGAGCCCCCCCAACCCACCGGCCCAGCTGGCGTGGCTCAGTAGTTGAGCGTCGACCTATGAACCAGAAGGTCAGGGTTCAATTCCCAGTCAGAGCTCGGTCAGGTTGCAGGCTTGATCCCCAGTAGGGGGCATGCAGGAGGCAGCCAATCAATGGTTCTCTCTCATCATTGATGGTTCTATCTCTTTCCCTCTCCCTCTCTGAAATCAATAAAAAAATATTTAAAAAAAAAAAAAGAGATGCTCAACCTATCTTTTGTATTACGTCCTTAGCAATTCAGAACAGTGCCAGACACATAGGAACCATTCAATATTTACTTACTGAATAAATGGATACGTTCCACTCATAATGAAAGAAATGCCAATTAAAGCAAGATGCCATTTTTCCCATTAGATTGGCAAAGATTAAAAGATGTATGTAACGAATAGACATTTCACCAAAGATGACACACAAATTGCCAATAAGCACATAAAAAGGTGCTCAACATCACTAATCATTAGAGAAATGCAAACACAATGAAATACTTCCTCACACACATTAGGATGGCTATTATTTTTTTAAAATCCCACAGAAAATAACAAATGTTGGAACCCTTGTGTAGTACTGGTGAGAATATAAATGGTACAGAAACAGTATGGCTGTTCTTCAAAATAGCCATAGTCAGTTTGGCTCAGTGGATAGAACATCAGCCTACAGGCTGAAGGGTCCCCGGTTTGATTCCCGGTCGGGGCACATGCCCAGGTTGCAGGCTCGATCCCCAGTAGGGGACATGCAGGAGGCAGCCAATCAATGATTCTCTCTCATCA
>NW_005365372.1:2208362-2209644 GCF_000412655.1 Myotis brandtii | reverse complement strand
GGGCCGCGCACACAGACGGCAGGCAGGCGGCTTCTGCGGTCGCACAGGGGCGCCTGGATGGCGGCTCGTGCTGTCCCGCCCTACCTGCAGAATGCAAATTAGCCTCCATTTTGTTGGTGGTTAATTTGCATATTGCGCTGATTAGCCAATGGGAGGTGTAGCAAAGGTACGGTCAATTACCATGTTTGTCTATTATTAGATAGGATATAGATTGTACACTTAAAACCTATATAATTTTGTTGAGCAATGTCACCCCAATCAATACAACAAAATATTTTAAAAAGACTTAAAAAATTCCAGCTGAACCACACATGTGGGCTAACAACAGATCTGATTTGTTAATTTAATTTATTTAGTTCTTGTTAAATTACTTTCATGGCAGTCATAAAAAATGGCCCATGAAGAGTGAGAAAGCTTATAACAACATGAAATCATTGAGAATTTAAATGATCCATGATATTCCCCTGGTCTCCCCTACTCCCCAGTGTCTTATGTCCATTGGTTATGCTTATATCCATGCATACAAGTCCTTCAGTTGGGGGGGAGGGAAGGAGACATATGTAATACTTTTTGTAATACTTTAAGCAATAAAACAAAATTAAAAAAATAAAATAAAATCAGGAGAGGTAAAAAAAACAACAACAACAACAACAAAAAATTACTGTTTCTGATATCCATGGATCGGTTTCAAATGAAAAAGAAGAAAACTACCTGAAAGAAAACGTGCAAAGGGTATAAGGAGCTGAGGCACAGGAAGAGGAAACGTGGAAATAAGTAGACATTTAAAACTATTTCCTACCTCACTAATAACAGTTTTTCATCTATGCAATAAAAGGGCCAAAAAGACTGTGATAAACAGTGCCAGGAAGGGAGCATGGGTGTTCCCAGCTCTGTTACACGGCTGCTCGGCATGATGGAGAATGATGAAAGATGAGACAATAAAGAAAAAATGCCCAAGAGAAACACCCCAAACGGCCAATGGTGATTACCATCAGAGAACAGAACTGAGGAGGAAGGAGAGAGGATTTTTCACAATAAACACTTCTGAAACAATAGATTTCTTTTTACAATACACAAAATAATTATCACTAATACTTCTTGGCTGCTCACAGTATGCCAGCCACTGGACTATAAAGTGCGTACCCAGGCTCAGAACTTAAATGACCTGCTCAGGGCCATGTGGCTGGTAGTGAGTTGCCAACCTAGGATTTGAACCCAGATATTCCTGATGACAAAGCTCTATTCTGACACACTATGCTGTACTGTAAGCATGTCAAACTCG
>NW_005365372.1:2206183-2207895 GCF_000412655.1 Myotis brandtii | reverse complement strand
ATAAAATTATAAAATTAAAATAAAATAAAATAAAATAAAATAAAATAAAAAATAAAATAAATGATCCATGATGTTTATTAATCAAGAACTCAAAGTATCAGTGCACTAAAATGTATTATGAGTTATACTCTTATTATGCACTATTATATATGAACACTGTATTCACTTTATTTGATTGTGTGTATGTCACTTTTTGTCAGAGATAATAATGCCTTAAAACCCAAAATCTCTTCTGGAATAAAATAATATTTTTGAATAAACTTCAAATTTGTACACAAAACTGACAAAAACACAATCATAGTAGGGACCATAAATACCCCATTGACAGGTATAGATAGATAATCCAAACAGATCAGCAATAAAGAAACATCAGCCTTAAATAACATATTAGACCAAATGGACATAATTGACATTTAAAGAGCCTTTCATCCCAGAACACCATATTATACATTCTTCTCCAATGTACATGGAACATTCTCAAGGATAGACCATATGCTGGGACACAAAACTAGTCTCCACAAATTCAAGAAGATTAAAATCATACCAAGCATATTCTCTTGAAGTTATAAATCAAGTGCAAAAAGAGTGCTTTTTATTTATTAATACAGACACATTTGAAATAATCTTAAATGGACTCTTAATTGTGGAATTCTGAATACAAAAGGGAGAAAAGTATGTTAGGTAATAAAATGCAATTATGAAAAAAAGAGAAGAAAAGGTAGGTTTTCTTAAATATTATTTACCAAAAAAAATTTGTAGCATTGCATAATGCCACTACTTTGGAAATTGAATTGCAATATAAAACAAGATGCATTTGAAAGCTAGTTTAGCTTTTGGGAGGAAATCGATTTAAATTCAAGCAAAGCTATATTTTATGTGAGAAAATACAACTGAGAACACCTAGTTCTGTTTATACACATCCATGTTCAAAAATATTTCCATTTTGTTCTAAATGCCTTAAAGATTTATTGCAGTAAGGTTGCACA
This sequence comes from Myotis brandtii, assembly GCF_000412655.1. Lineage (NCBI taxonomy): Eukaryota > Metazoa > Chordata > Mammalia > Chiroptera > Vespertilionidae > Myotis > Myotis brandtii. The sequence goes on along the minus strand of NW_005365372.1, from coordinate 2,206,909 downwards.
GAATAAACTACACACATTTAAAATACATAATTAAATAAGTTATCACCACTCAGTTTCCTTGGGCTCCTTTGTAATCACTCCCTTTCACCATTACACACACATCCACTCCCACTGGCTGTCCTCCCTAAGGCAAAGACTAGTATGTTTTAAGTTATTATAGATGAGTTTGAATTTTGAGTACATTTATCAATGGAAACACATAATACATACCTTGTTTAGTATGGTTTCTTTAACTCTGCATAAATATGTTGAAATTTATCCATACTTTTACATGACCTTTATTTTAATCATTCCTCTTTATTTCTATTAAATATTCAAGTTTATGAAAAAATTATTTACACTTCACTATGTTCATTTTAAAAATATATTTTATTGATTTTTACAGAGAGGAAGGGAGAGGTATAGTGAGTTAGAAACATCAATGAGAGAGAAACATTGATCAGCTGCCTCCTGCACGCCCCCTACTGGGCATTGAGCCCGTAACCAAGGTATATGCCCTTGATCAAACTCAAACCCGGGACCCTTCAGTCCACAGGGCTAACACTCTATCCACTGAGCCAAACCGGTCAGGGCTCATTTTTTATTCTCAATTATAGTTTGCATTGAATAATATTATCATTATTTTTTTGCATTCAATACTATTTTGCATTAATTTCAGCTGTACATCAAAGTAGGTACAACTTTTACATTTTAAATATATATATATATATAGTTGGTCAGTTGTTT
>NW_005365372.1:2201689-2206021 GCF_000412655.1 Myotis brandtii | reverse complement strand
AAAAAAATCTTTATTATTGAAAGTATTACATATATCCTGTTTTCTCTCCCATTAACCTCTTCTAGCCCACCCCACACCCCCAATCCAGGCCTTCACCACCCTATTGTCAGTTACCATGGGTTATCCATATATACATACAAGTTCTTTGGTTGATCTCTTCCCAACCACTGACCCTCCCCCGGATTCCCTCTGAGGTTCGACAGTCTGTTCCATGTTTCTATGTCTCTGGATCTATTTTGTTCATCAGTTTATTTTGTTTATGAGATTCCACATATGAGTGAGATCATGTGATACTTATCTTTCTGTGACTGGTATATTTCCAATAGCATAATACTTTCCACATCCATCCATGCTGTTGCAAATGGTAAGAGTTCTTTCTTTTTTAAAGCAGCATAGTATTCCATTGTGTAAATGTACCACAGCATTTTTATCCACTCATCTGATGATGGGCACTTGGGCTGTCTCCAAATTGTAGCTATTGTAAATTGCATTGCTAGGAACATAGATGTGCATATATTCTTTCACATTGGTGTTTCCAATTTATTAGGATATATTCTTAGAAGTGGGATCATTGGATCAAATGGGAGTTCCATTTTTACTTATGTGAGGAAACTCCATACTATTTTCCACAGTGATTGCACCAGTCTGCATTCCCACCAGCAGTGTACTAGGGTTCCCTTTTCTCCACATCCCACCCAACACTTGTCAGTTGTTGATTTGTTGATGATAGCCATCCTGACAGGCATGAGGTGATACCTGATTGTCATCTCTCAGGTCATTAGACTCTTGAACATTTTTTCATATGGTTCTTGGCTTTCTGTATGTCCACTTTGGAGAATTGTCTATTTATATCCTTTGCCCATATTTCAAAAGGACTGTTTGTCTTCCTTTTGTTAAGTTGTATGAGTTCCCTGTATACTTTTGAAATTAACCTCATATCAGATGTATCATGGCCAAATATCTTCTCCCATGCAGTGGGCTCTCTTGTTGTTTTGTTGATGGTTTCTTTTGCTGTGAAGAAGCTTTTTATTTTGATGTAGTCCCATTTGTTTATTTTCCCTATCAGCAGATGTGTGGTTTCCACTCCTGCATTGAGCATCTGCCCCCTGGTGGTCATTGCGCATCATAGCTACCGGACGGTTGGCCAGTCACTTAGGCTTTTATATATATAGATAGATAATTTATTCTTCATCTTAACTCTATCTGATTGTACAAACTGTTATCAGTAAATCTTGGTTTTAATGATAATTTCAGTTGTGGAGAGTGAAGTGTGAAGGGAATAAACATTAAGTACCTGATGAACAAAAATGGATCCAGAGACAAGGGGCAGGGGAGGAGGGGCAGTTAGAGATCAACCGAAGGACTTGTATGCATGCATATTAGCATAACCAATGGACACAGACACTGGGGTGGTGGGGGCATGCCCGGGGTGGAAATGGCTGGGTTTGTGGGTTAATTGGGGAAAACGGAGACATATGTAAAACTTTAGACTATAAATAAAAAAATAAAATAAAAATAGAATAAATAAAAGTTTAATTTTTGAATACAAGTAAAAATGTCTTATTAATGTCCTTTGATGCACAAGCATTTTTCTTGTATGACATTATATACATTTATTTATTGTTGAAGAATACGTATTTTCAACAATATGTATTGTTGTCTGGTAGTGATATTATAAAGCTAATCTTGATATATTTAGGAGAATTGGGCAAGTTTTAGTCTCTCTTTTATAAAATGTAACTTTTCCAACCTTACCTACTCTTGTCTCGACAGAGGTCAATCCTTTCTATCTCATAAGCACAAGCTCTTGATGTAAACTTTTTTACTGAACTTCTAAAGTTTATATATAAACTGTTTATGATTCAATAAGAACATATTTACAGACAAGGTAAAAGGCTTACTGCTCCTCTGATCCTACTCTGAAGTTAATTTAATTTATATGAAATCTAATTTATCTATTTTTTGGTTCATTTGTTAGGTGTTTTAAGAATCCATTGCAAAATCCAACATCATTAAGATTTTTCCCTGTTTTTAAAGAGTTTTATAATTTTAGCTTTTGCATTTGAATTTTTTGCATTTTCTGTTAATTTTTGTATATGCTATGAAGTAGAAATTTCAACTTCATTCTATTGCATGTGAATAGTCAAATGAATGAGCACCCTTTTTTCAGGAAAATATTCTTGTACTACTGTAAAAAATAATAAGTATATATGTATGAGTTTACTTATAGACATTTAATTCTATTCCTCTACTCTCTATATGTCTATCCATTATAGCACTAAGCCATTATAAAACTATTTTGCTTACCATTTCTTTGTAGTATGGTTTATAAGAGGGAAGTGTGAGTCATACACTTTGGTCACTCTTTTTCAAGACTATTTTGGTTATTGAGGCTCCCTAAGATTTGGAAACAACCTAAGTGCATCAGATGAGTGGATATAAGTTTTAAGATTGCCCTTTTCAATTCTGCAAAAATATTATTAGAACTTTGACAGGTATTATATTGGATCTGTGTATCACTTTGCACTGCACTGCTAATTTAAATATTTTATGTGTTTTGATAGGATAGTAAACATAGGATATATTCCACTTCTTTGGGTCTTTAATTTCTTTCAGCAATGTTTTGCAGTTTTTATGTTACATGCCTTACACATCTTTGGTTCAATTTATCCTGACAGCATTTACTTTTTGATACTCTTTCAAATGGAAATTTTTTCTTAAATTTATTTTTTGGACCATTCATTGTTGGTATATAGAAATACAATTGATTTTTTATGTGTTGATCTTGTGTCCTGAAATTTTGCTAAATTTGTTCAGTGGTATGAGGTTGTTGTTGTTGATTCTTTAAGTTTCTCTAATATAATTTATTCTAAAATAGAGATAATTTTATGTCTTCCTTTCCAATTGAGACACTTCTTTCTTTTTGCCTAATTACTCTGGCTAGAAACTTTAGTAAAATAGTTGAATAAAAGTGGCTAAATTGAGCAACCCATGCTTCTTCCTGTTCTTAGATGGAAAGATTTCAGACTTTCTCCATTGTGCATAATTTTAGCTGTCTGTTTTCCATGAATGCTTTTTATTCCTAGTTGATTTTATTATAAAAGTATTAGATTTTGTCAAATGTCTTTATTGCATTAATCGATATAAAATGCACTTTTTATTATCTTTATTCTATGAAAGAGATGTATTAATTGATTTTCATACCCTGAGTCACCTTTGCATTCCTGGAATAATCCCACTTTGTGGCAATATGTAGTGATTTAATTTGCTATTGCATTCACCTTGCTAGTATTTTGTTTAGAGATTTTATATCTCATTTCATATTGGAAAATTAGGGTTTTTTTGGTAATGTCTTTGTCTTTTGTTTCAGGGTAATGCTGACATTATAAAATGAATTATGCAATATTCATTCCTCTTCAATTTTTTGGAAGAGTTTTAGAAGGTTTGGGGTTACTTTTCTTAGGACAAATTCTTTGTAGTAGAATTTCTGAATCAAAATTTAAGCACATTTTAATTTCTTATATGTAATTCAATATTTATTTTCAGAAATGTGCCCTTACATGTGTTGAATTATGGTGTCCAGTTAACTCCAGTCATCAAATTATGTTATCTAATTATGACCAAGTTAAACATTGTTCTCATTATTGAATGCAAAGCTTTTTTTTCCACTGAGAAAATCAAGTTGAAGCATTACTGAAAAACTCCTTTAGAAAGGGTGTGCTTAATATACCTTTGGGTTTGGATATACCTAAATATTGGCTCTGCCTTTTGCTAACCATGATTCTTGGGAAGTTGAAGCACTTCTTCACCTTACAATGTCTTTATCCACAAAGAGAGTTTCTAATGCATTTTTCATAAAATTTCAATGAGTTCTAAAACAGATGTTTATAAGATTATTAGAGTTATATGTTGAAAAGATTAAGCCCTCAATCCATGGATATATTGTTGCATTAAATATTCTAATAGCATATCAGTAACAGGTCCTCTAGACTGCTTCTTTAAAAAAACTGATATTTATGTTCAAGTACCTAGTAATATTTTAATGAAAATGGTGGATCCTAGCATGTTATAACACTAATATTATTTAGGCAACTTTATCTTCCATGATTTGGTACTTGTGTTTACCAACTGAACGGCTAATGGTTGTATTATTTGATAGATGTTGCTTTATAAATATAAAGCTTAACCTTTCACATATAAATTCTGAAGTATCATCTATTAGGTTTTATAACATAACTAGAGGCCCAGTGCACAAAATTTGTGCACTTCGGGGGGGGAGGGGGGTCCCCCAGCCCGGCCTGTGCCCTCTCGCAGTCTGGGACCCCTCGGGAG
>NW_005365372.1:2199186-2199884 GCF_000412655.1 Myotis brandtii | reverse complement strand
TGGCTGCCGGCCGCCATCTTGGCTGATAGTTAATTTGCATAAGGATATGCTGATTAGCCAATGGGAAGGGTAGCGGTCGTATGCTAATCACCATGTTTCTCTTTTATTAGTGTAGATCATAGTTTATAATGATGACACCAATAGCTACACTATTTTCAGAAGTAAGGTTAAAAAAAACCCCTCTGGCTGGCAGAGTTGCTGAAGCAGTTAGAAAGCAAAGTCCCATCCCTTCCAATTAAGTCAACAAGTACTTCATATACTTCTTCAATAATCACACTGGGGATGGGTGTTTTTGTTGTTGTTTTTTTTATTTTTTTAAATTAAATATTTATTGTTCAGATTATTACAGTTGTTCCTCTTTTTCCCCCCATAGCTCCCTCCACCCGGTTCCCACCCAAACCTCCGTCCTCCCCCCCTCACTCCCCCGCACGGTCCTCATCCATAGGTACATGATTTTTGTCCAGTCTCTTCCCGCATCTTCCACACCCCTTTTCCCCCCAAGAATAGTCACTCCACTCCCTTTCTATGCCCCTAATTCTATTATAATCACCAGTTTATTCTGTTCATCAGATTATTTATTCACTTGATTTTTAGATTCACTTGTTGATAGATGTGTATTTGTTGGTCATAATTTGTATCTTTACCTTTTTCTTCTTCTTCCTCTTCTTAAAGGATACCTTTCAGCATTTCATATAATA
>NW_005365372.1:2196677-2197646 GCF_000412655.1 Myotis brandtii | reverse complement strand
GGGAGAAAGACAGAAACTAATGTGAGAGACATCAATTGGTTGCCTCTTGCTGAATCCCCGACCAGGGTCCCGGATTGAGCCTGCAACCCATGTACAGAATCCAACCCAGTACCATTCAGTCTGCCTGCAGAAGCACTATTCACTGAACCAAACCAGCATTTTTTCTTTTTTAAGTCCTCTTCTAAGGATACGTTGTTTTCATTGATTCTAGAGCAGCATTTCTGAACCTGTGGGTCTCGACCCCTTTGGGGGTCGAACGACCCTTTCACAGGGGTTGCCTAAGACCATTGGAAAACACATATATAATTTCATATTGTTTTTGTTATTAATCACTATGCTTTAATTATGTTCAATTTGTAACAATGAAAATACATCCTGCATATCAGATATTTACATTACGATTCATAACAGTAGCAAAATTACAGTTATGAAGTAGCAACAAAAATAATTTTAAGGTTGGGGGTCACCACAACATGAGGAACTGTATTAAAGGGTCGCAGCATTAGAAAGGTTGAGAACCACTCTTCTAGAGAGAGAGGAAGGAAGAGTGAAAGAGAAAGAGAAACATTGATCAGTTTCCCAAGCAAGCTGACAGGGATGGAAACCACAACCTCTGTATGGGCCCTCACCTGGAATCAAACCCATGACCCTTTGGTGCATGGGAGGACACTCTAACTACTGATCTACACTGACCAGGACCTGGAGGTACACTTAAAAAATTTTTTTCAGATCTGCCCTGGCCAGGTGGCTCAATTGGTTGGAATTTCAATCTATACACCAAAGGATTTCCTGTTGGATTCTAGGTTAGGGCACATACTTAGCTTTACGTTAGATACCGGTGGGTCAGCAGGTGTAGAGCCAACCTACTGGTATTTCTCTGTCACATGGATGTGTCTCTTTCTAAAAATCAATTTTAAAAACATCTTCAGGTGAAAATAAAACCATATATATATATATATATATATATAA
>NW_005365372.1:2195863-2196254 GCF_000412655.1 Myotis brandtii | reverse complement strand
ACCTTACCTCTGACATGCTTCCCATTGGCTAATCAGGGCAATATGCAAATTAACTGCCAACCAAGATGGCGGCCAGCAGCCAGGCAGCTGAAGCGAACAGGAGGCTTGCTTGCTCCAATGAAGGAGGAGGCCAAGGTTCCCAGCCTGCCACTGCCGGCATCTGAGCTGCAGTTTAAGAAACATTGTTACAATTATAGAAACGAAACAAACTCCAGAAACCTGCTTTCAGCCGTCAGAGCTGAAGCGAACAGGACGAAACAATGTTTGCAGTTATAGAACCCAAACAAATCCAGATCCCTGCTTTCAGCAGCCGAGGTCTCAGAGCTGGAGCCGAGCCTCAGAGCTAAAGCCAGCTCTCAGCTCCAGTGACAGCCATAGAAGGTAAATAAAT
>NW_005365372.1:2193531-2194771 GCF_000412655.1 Myotis brandtii | reverse complement strand
GTGCTTTTCCGAATTAATGAGAGAAAACATTGATTCTCCTGCTGCCCACGAAGGTGGAAAGTGAAGTGGGGAGACATGTGGGGAATGAGCAAGGTTCCCTGTCTGGGGGTTCCAAATCTGCTGTTGGTTTCTTTCACCACTGACTAGAGATATACAGGGTGTCCCCCCAAAATGTATACACACTTTGAATACCTACTAATTCCAATGGTTTTAAGCATAAGAAAGGAACAACAATGGAGCTGTTATCTGTTAAAAGTGTGGGCACAAACAGGTAGTTGGACATTCCCTGAGGGGTCTCAGATTGGAGAGGGTGAAGGCCAGACTGAGGGGCCCCTTCTCCCCCCCTACCCCAGTGCACAAATTTCGTGCACCGGGCTACTAGTCCTATATAATAAAACCCTAATATGCAAATCGACCAAATGGTGGAATGACTGGTTACTATGAACTGACCACCAGGGGGCAGATGCTCAATGCAGGAGCTGCCCCCTGGTGGTCAGTGTGTTCTCACAGGGGGGGCACTGCTCAGCTAGAAGCTGTGCTCATGGCTGGCGAGAGCAGCTGTGGTGGCAGGAGCCTCTGCGGCAGCACTAAAGAGCAGCAAGCAGAGCGACAGGGAGCAGCAAGCAGGTGGGCGGTAAGGAACGAGGGGTCCTGGACTGCGAGAGGGCACAGGCCGGGTTGAAGGACCCCCCCACCCCCAGTGCACTGGGCCTCTAGTATAGTAATAATGGTTGTCCTGATATATCATGAATTTTGTGTGCCGGGCCTCTAGTCTAATAATAAAGGTTGTCCTGATATTTCATGAATTTTGTGCACTGAGCCTCTAGTCTAGTAATCAAGGTTGTCCTGATATTATCTGCAGGTAGTTTCTAGATAGTTGTTTCACCTTCAAAAGAACAAATATATAGTGTGTTACTGTAAAATGAGTTATTATATAATTTCATTGATAAGTCTAAATGTTGTCAGCTTAAAACTCCAGTGAATATTTATACTAATTATAATGGGGATAATCGATTTTACATCTTAGCAGCAATTAAGCAAAACTTTATTCAAGACTTGCTACATGATCAAAACTATGCTAGGTGTTAAGGAGGATATAGAAGAAAAACATAAACAGTTATTGTTCCTGAGAAAATTAGTTTACTTGGGAAAACAAGACATATACAAATGGAACTTGTAGAGCAGTAAGGGTTGAACTTCAATCACTTATTTCCTGTGTAAGATATATATGTGTAATAGG
>NW_005365372.1:2182754-2193114 GCF_000412655.1 Myotis brandtii | reverse complement strand
GAGCAGTTGGGAGCCAGCAGTCCTGGATTGTGAGAGGGATGTCCAACTGCCGGTTTAGGCATGGGATTCGGCCTAAACTGGCAGTCAGACATCCCCCAAGGGGTCCCAGATTGGAGAGGGTGCAGGTTGGGCTGAGGTTCACCTCCCAGTGCACAAATATTGTGCACTGGGCCTCTAGTGTAAAAATATATATATATAATTTCTAGAAAGATTTTGTATAGAGAATGGGAAATCAAATGGACTTTAAAATATTAATATATTTTATTTTTTAAAATATATTTTTATTGATTTCATAGAGGAAAGGAAAGGAAGAGAGAGATAGAAACATCAATATTGAAAGAGAATAATTGATCAGCTGCCTCCTGCACACCCACATTGGGGATAAAGCCTGCAACCCAGGCATATGTCCTGACTGGGAATCAAACCGTGACCTCCTGCTTCACAGGTCAATGCTCAACCACTAGGCCTGGCTGGGCAAAAATATTGATATATTTTAAATAGTCTGGGTTGGAAGAAGGTATTCAGTCTAAAATACTCAGTAAATAAAGGCACTAACTTGCATGGAATGCATAAGAAACTGTGTCTGACTAGGTATAATTTACTAGAATATGTTAGATTAGATAAGATGCTTTAGAGGTGTTAGTTAAAAGAAATAATAGAATAAGAAGAAAGTGGGCCTTAAAAATGAATAAAATTTTTGAATTTTATATTGAATATAATAGAGACTTGCTAAAGTTGAGTAGAAAAATGACCTAAAGAGAGTATTATGGACTGAATACTTTTATCCCTTCAAAATTCACATGTTGAGACTTAATCCCAAATGTGATGGTGTTTGGAGGTGGGACCTTTGGGAAGAGGTTAACTTATGAAGGAAAACCCTCAGAAATAAAGTTAGTGTCCTTATAAAAGAAGCGAAGAGAGATCCCTTATCCTTTCTGTCGTGAGAGAAGATAGTGAAAAGACAGCCATCTTTGAACCAGAAAATGGGCTTTCAACAGATACTGAATCTGCCAGCACTTGATTCTTGCACTTCCCAGCCTTCAAAATTGTGAGAAATAAATTTTTGTTGTTTCCAAGCTATCCAGTCTATGGTATTTTTTATATATAAGCTGAATGGACTAAGAGTTTTGATTTTAGGAAAATTATTTGAGCAACTAAGATTAGAATTTAGAGAGGCATGTTTAAACCAGATTTAATACTATGTTATGATATTTGATGTTCTAACAACTCTTTGAATATAAATGATCTATCTTAAGCTTTGACAAAGCTGGTAACTGAATTTGATGTTATATAATTCAAATATCTTGAGAAGATTGTAAGGAAAAATATTAGATGTTATCTAAGTCCTTCTCTAGATAATTATTTCTGTCTTATACTAGACATACTGGGATAGAGATGTTTATTCAATATTCTTTAAAATAAGTAGAATGAGTCACACACATTCATTTTAATAACATCTGAAAGACGACCTTTTCTTTCCCTGTAAAATAATGGTAATTATGGAATACAAATGCATTTAATGACATAGATTATCCATAGAAATATTTTACTTATTGAAACTATCTGAAAAGTGAAATCCAAGATATGGCAGAAAAATTACTCCTTAAAACTTGTAAACAGGAGGTCTAAATTCATTGCATATTTATTATATGCATGAACAGTTCCTGGAACAATAGAAAACTATGCAGGCAAACACTGCTATGTAAAGCAGATGTTGGCCTTCTTACCACCCACTGTAAATGAAAAGCAAGTTTCGTTGCTTGTATACAGATAACTGCTTGTAGAATTAATCTGTTCATAGGGAAAAAAGGAGGAAAGAAATAATAATCATGCAGATCCTGCAGTTCTTTAATTACTGGTGTTATTTTTTTAATGTAATCTGTAAACTAAGTATGAAAGAAATAATCATTTGCAGTAATATTTTGTGGAGAATATGTTAAATTATAGCTTCAGAACCGTCTAAACATAATCAAATAAATAAAATATTAAACAAGGGAAATTTTGGATTGTTAAAATTTCCAGAACTACATTCTAAGGCAGCCATGGGCAAACTACGGCCCGTTTGAAATGAATAAAACTAAAAAAAAAAAGACCGTACCCTTTTATGTAATGATGTTTACTTTGAATTTATATTAGTTCACACAAACACTCCATCCATGCTTTTGTTCCGGCCCTCCAGTCCAGTTTAAGAACCCATTGTGGCCCTCGAGTCAAAAAGTTTGCCCACCCCTGTTAAGGGTAAAGCCAGAAACCATGCCATTATTAGAAACTAGAGTACTTGATTCCCAGAAAGTTGGCTCAGAATTCACTTCATTCTCCTCTTTTGTTTTCTTTCTAAATTGCCAGCAACGAATTTGGCCCATGAGGGCAAGAAGACTAAATCATATTCTGTATCACTCTATGGCCGAGTTCCAAATGGCTTAGGCGCATGGCAATAGGACTTGTGATAAGAAATCTCATTCTTGAGAAATTGGGTGCCACTCCCTTGCAGAAAAATTTAGTACACTGCATGTGGAAATAATCAGTGGCAGACAAAGCAACCACAGACAGCAAGGGAAGCAGCAGTAAGAATTAGGTCAAATTGGAAGTCTTTGCTAAGAACTTGGTGTAAAAAAAGTGGCGCTGTTGAAAATTATTCCTCTAAAACAGTGACGGCAAACCTTTTGAGCTCGGCGTGTCAGCATTTTGAAAAACCCTAACTTAACTCCGGTGCTGTGTCACATATAGAATTTTTTTGATATTTGCAACCATAGTAAAACAAAGACTTATATTTTTGACATTTATTTTATATATTTAAATGCCATTTAACAAAGAAAAATCAACCAAAAAAATGAGTTCGCGTGTCACCTCTGACACGCGTGTCATAGGTTCACCATCACTGCTCTAAAACAATAAGCAGGGGGTTAGGGAATTAGGTGGATAAGCTCCAGTTTCTGGTGCAGAAAATCATGATGGGAGTACCTGGAAATAATTACAAGTCCATTTTTTTTGTTGTTGTTCCAGGGGAGTAAACTGAGGAAATTGTTTCAGCCTCTTTTCGCATTGTTTTAAGTATTTTGTAAACATATGTTATTGCAGGCTCAGAGGCTGTAGGAGTAATTGATTAATTGACTTGTTCAACATTTGTAGTGGTTTTGCATGTCAGTCAGAAATTAACAAAACATTAAGAGCCTACTCTGAACATTGCAGTGCACCAAAGGATGAGGGAAATTTCAAGTGGTATATTATACTGTTTTTGCATTCAAGAACTGACCAAGTAATTAAAGACACAAGGCAAATATGTTTGCACTGAAAGACTTCTGATTCTAAGTGGCACAAAAAATATAAATATTTGGTACAGAATTTCCATGTGGAAATAAAGTGGTCAGAAAGGTTTCAAAAAAGTCATGAAATTGGATGAAGATTGTAAATGATAGGTGGTTTATATGTGAGAAGAAGATATAAGTCAGATCAAGAGCAAAATGGAAAGAGACACAGGAGAAACTGATTATGGTGTTTAGACCACAGAAAGGAAATAATTCATTAATTCAGCAAATATGGAGTTCTAACTTCTGGAAATTAAACTGAACAAAAGGGTAGGTTTAAACATTTTGTCATGTAATTAAAATATTATTATATAAATAATATTATAGGGTAGAGGATAAAATATGGCAAGGAGGAGACTGGGGGATCTGGAGACAGATGGATGTATTGATAATAGTACAATGGCCCAAGCATGTGATGATATAAAGAATGATATAGGCCAGTGGAGTGGGAGAAAAGTTAGAAAAGGGACAAATAGAAGAAATATTAGATAGGGAAGCACCTTATTTCATCAGAGAACACTGAATTTAGAGTCAATCGACCTGCATTTTAATCCAAATTTATTGCAATTTATACAAACTTCATAACATATCTTAATTTCTGAGTCATTCTTTCTTCATTTGAAAAATAAATGAGGTTAATAGAATAATCTCTAAAATTTCTCTATAACTCTAAAATTCCATAATTATAGGAGAATGTGGTACTAGGATTGAGGAAGCTAAGGGGAAAAATATGACGTAACTATAAACCGATTGTAAAATGTTGATGCTGAGAAATTTGTAAATTTGTTATACCATTAGGCAAATACAGGATTCAGAGGTAGTAGTCAGCTTTATAGGAATTTGGTGAGTTAATCTTTAGACGGTCCACACAAAATGCCATAAAACAGCCAGATTATTATATTTAGCAAGTAGTAGTAATTACAGGTTTCAAGTTTGAATAAGATGCCAGGAATAAAAATCCATAGATGCAATCTTTGCTTTGCATGGTAGAGAGGACCATAAAAAGAACCATGCAATAGTAATAATCAAGAAGAAAATGCTCTTGTTCTATGACTTTTTTTGTACTTAAATGGAATGATGTCAGCAAGAAGATGAACTAGGAAGCTTTGGAATTTTGAGGTTTTTTTCCCAAGGAAACATTAAGTAAATAGGAACAGACTGCATAAAAGGGTTTGTGGGAGCTTTGGAAATCAGTCAAGGAACTGCAGAAAACAAAGCAAATCCTAAATCAGTAAATGGCCATGCTTAAAATAGTAGAAAATTTGATAGCATTTTTTCTCTCTTTGGTGTGGTGCAGCAGGAGGAAGCTGCTCAATTCCTGATTTCTTCTTGGGGATCAAAGGAAACAAGTGGAACATTTTTTGTAACATTTTGGACTATTTGGGAGCTTCTGTAGGACAGGATTGAATCTCAAACGACACAGAGCTCAGATAAAAATAGTTCAACATAACTAAAATCTCAGGATGGGAAAAGTCACTGAAAACTGTAGTGGGTACTGAAGCATGTGAAAGCTACAGGGGGAATACATACAAGCAGAAGCTCGGGGATAATATATTACAAGCTGAGGAAGGAAATAAAATATTTAAAATTAAAAGAAAAAGACAGAAAATAGATACTTAGTGAAATTATGACATTTAAAAGCAGCTCTGTATATGGGGGTATTGGAGGAAACACATTCACACACAGGACCAGGAAGTGCATGTTTAGTAAAGACCTACAAAAGTTTGCATGCCAGGCTGATTAGTGAAGCTTTTTTACTGCAACGCCAGTTAGCAAAGACTGGAAGAAGTGGTTCTTTTTTCAAATTTACAGCTTTCAACAAATGACCACAAGGTAAACAAAGACAGAGTAAAACATGGACCATTCAAAGAAAAAAAAAATCAAGGTTCAGAACATGACCCTAAATAAACACAGGCTTCTGAGTTACTAGACAAATACTTTAAAATAATGGTTTCAACATGAAAAGCTAAAGGAAAATACAGGCAGAGGACAAATAAAATCAGGGAAATGACATATGAACATAATGAGAATATTAACAAAGTCAGGGTAGTTATTTTAAAAATAAATTATGGAACTAAAATTACAATAGCAAACAATTTTTTGGAGAGATTTAAAAAGCAGACTAAAAGAGGAACAAAAAATAATCAGTTAACTTAAAGACAGATTATTTGAAATTATTGAGTCTCAAGAATAAAACAAAAAGAGGAGTTAAAAGAACAAAAAATGCAGAAAAACGAACAGAGTTTAAGAAACTTACGGGATACTGTAAAGAGGAATGATATATGTATTTTGAGAGTCCAAGAAGAAATAAAAAGATAGCTTATTTGAAGAAAAATAGCCCAAAACGTCCTAATTTTAGAAATGACATAGATCTACAAATAAAAGAAGGATGGATGACTCCAAAGAGACCCACATTCAAACAAGTTATAATCAAAACTGTAGAAAGCCAAAGACAGAGAATGTTGAAAGAAGGGGAAAAAAGCAACTAATTACATATAAGAAATACTCAATACAATTAGCAACAGATATCTCAGGAGAAACTTTGTATGGCAGAAGGCTGTGGGATAATATATTTAAAGTGAATAAAGAAAAAAATGTCAACTGAGGATTATATATGTGGCAAAATATCCTTTAAAACTAATGAAGAATTTAAGACTTCCCAGAAAAAAATAAATTGAAGGAGTTCAATAGAATTATACTTATTTACTATAGAAAAAAATTGTTAAAGAATGAAAGAACTCTAGACAGTAAATAAAATCCAGCAAAAAATACAAAGTTCTCTGAAATTTTTCTTCACATAGAAAAATGAGAGTAACATCAGCATCATGACAGTGTAAGGCAGTCCTCTTTTTTGTCCCCCATTTCAAAAAAATAATTAGACATTCATCCAAGAACAAAAGAAACTTTGTGAGAACTATGAGATCCAGCACCATATGCAGAGGAAACGGAGATCAGGCTCACCCACTTGTGCATCTGGTAGTAGACAGACAGATTTCCATATGGACTGTGGGACTAGTGGAGCAGCAAACCTACCCCAATTCCTCTCACTGCTGCCATGAAAAATTGGGGAGTGCTGACCTGGGGTGATACAGGGATGAGAGGAAAATTCCAGAAGTCCTGCTTCTTAAGGGGAGATTCAGTATACCACTGGAGCAAAAAATATTTGGGCACAGCAGAAATGGTAAGAACTTTACTAGCAACCACGCCACCCAATGGACCATTGCAGAAGGTTGAATTATGTGGTAGTGGCAACCTCACTGCAGGGGAAAAGTACTATGATGAGCGAATGCCCAGCTATCAGTGTTGCCAGACACAGCTAGAAAAATCACTTTCTCTGCAGCAGGAAATTGATAAAGACACAGATAAGAAAAGCAAAAGTTAATAAAGGGAAATAGTTATTGCTGACTATGGTTAGCAGAAGATCCACTCACAAGCCTCCTGAAGTACCAACCTGGGGACATCTTTATTGGGTCCACAGGCACTCCTAATGCCCAAAATGCTAAAGCCACAACCGTGCCCCCCCCCCCCCCCCCCCCCACACACACACACTCACTGGCTGGCTCCTTGTGTGTTTTCCAGATCACTGTGTAAGATCAAACTCTGGTGGACAAGGAGGGCACTCAGGAAACAGGCTACAACTGCAGGAAAGTGGAGAAAAAACACACACAAATTGACCTATTGTGCCATCTTTTGAAAAATAAAAGAGGTTTTCAGTAGCCAGCCTGGTATTGTAGGAACCAGAAAAAAACAAAAAGCTTGATTTTTGCCACAAGAAGAAGCTAGAAGAGTAAAAAAGTTGTATCTGTACAAAGGCAGAGAAAACCCCATATAATGACAGCACCACTGAAAAAATACTCTGAAGGCAACTAGAAAAGATTAAAGGAAGTATCTGTTACTCCAAATGAGAAAGCAGTAACAGAAAACTACAATGAATATGAAAAAAATCAAGAAAATTCTCCCCCAGAATGCAGGTTCAAAATGAGATATTTACCAAAGATATAGAAATTATAATAAATAATCTAGTAAAAATCCTGGAATTGAGCAACTCAGTGAATGACCTAATACGTGCAACAGAGAGCATATGCAGTAAGAGTAGAACAAATGGAAGACAAGAGAGCCAAGAACACTCAATAGGTAAAGGATTATCTCTTCAACAAGAGGTGTAGAAAAAACTTGATAACCACATGCAAAAATAAGATTGAACCTCTATTTTACATATCTCAAAAATTAACTCAAAATGTATTTTCTTTATTTCTATTAAATTTATTAGGGTAACATTGGTCAACATGGACATATAGGCTCAAGAAGTGGGTTTCTGTGTTACAAGATCTGTATATTGCACCATGGGCTCACTACCCAAAATCAAATCTTATCCTGTCACCATATATTAATACTCCCTTCTTCCCCACCCCCTTCCCTCTGGCAACCGCCACATTGCTGTTTGTGTTCATGAATTTCAGTTTTATATCCCACATATGAGTGAAATCATATGGTTCTTAGCTTTTTCTGACTGACTTATTTCACTTAGCATAATGTTCTCAGGGTCCATCCATGTTGATGCAAATGGCGCTATTTCATCCTTTCTTATGGCTGACTAGTATTCCATTGTGTATATGTACCACATCTCCTTTAATCCAGTCCTCTATCACAGGATACTTTGTTTTTTCTCCATGACTTGGCCACCATGAATAATGCTGCAATGAACATAGGGGTTCATATATATTTATGAATACATGATTTCAAAGTTTTCAGGTATATACTCAGGAAAGGGATTGCTGGGTTGTATGGTAGCTCTATTCTCAATTTTTTGACGATTCACCAGACTGCTTTCTATAGTGGTTGTACCAGTCTACATTCCCACGAACAGTGACTGAGGGTTCTCTTTTTTTCTAGAACCTCTCCAACACTTGCTATTGCTTGTCTTGTTGATAATGGCCACTCTAACAGGTGTGAGGTGGTATCTCATTGTAGTTTTGATTTGCATTTCCCTATTTGCCAGTGAGATTGAACATATTTTCATACATCTATTGGCTATTTGTATGTCTTCTTGGGAGAGGCATTATTTTCAGGTCCTCTGTGCATTTTTTGATTGGGTTGTTTGCTAATTTGGTGCTGAGTTTTATGAGTTCTTTATATATTTTGGAAATTAAACCTATGTCAGAGCTACTGTTTGCAAATATCACCTCCCGTCTGGTTGGCTGCCTTTTGATTTGTTGTCAGTTTCTTTTGCTGTGCAGAAGCTTTTTTGATATAGTCCCATTTATTTATTTTTTTGTCCTTATTTCCCTTGCTTTTGGGGTCAAGTTCATAAAATGTTCTATGACCAAGGTCCATAAGTTTGGTACCTATATTTTCTTCTATGTAGCTTATTGTTTCAGGTATTATATTTAGGTTTTTGATAGTTTGAATTAATTTTTGTACATTGGGACAAACTTGCCGGAGTCCATTCATTGTCTTCACTAGCTGAGTTTAGACGACCCCCCCCCCCAAAAGCTAGTAGCCATTGAAAGTCCTAGCAAAGGTCAGGGCTGTGCACCACCCAGTTAATCTAGGAACCACTCAGTTAATTTAGGTAATAATAGTTGAAGCATCCCCACCTTAGTTCCCTTAATTCCTTAGATAGTTATGTAGATCCTTGTTGATTATTGTTAAGGAAATCTATTGATAAGTTAATCAGATACTTTTGTCTACTCCTGGAAATTGCTGATCTGTGTGTCATTGAAACTTCCTTACTCCAGATCAATAAAAGATTGGAGCAGCCTGAGCATGGGTGGAAGTCCTTCGGGACTTGCCCGCCTGGTCCCCCAATATTGCAAAATTATCTCATGTCTTTTTCTCTCATTTGCTGTGCGGCTCCTCTTTCAGATACCGAACTCTACTCCACGCAGAACGTGGAGGGAGTGTTACTCGACACAAACTATAATCCAGTTTCATTCTTTTGCATATGGATTTCCAGTTTTCTTAGCACCATTTATTGAAGAAACTATCTTTACTCCATTGTGTGTTTCTGGTTCCTTTGTTGAAAATTATCTGTCTATTTAGGTTTTCGAATTCTTCATGATTTAGACTAGGAAGGTTAGATAATTCTAGGAACTTATCCATGTGGTTTTGTAGCTGGGTTCTCTATTCTGTTTCATTGGTGTGTGTGTCTGTTTCTCTGCCAATACCATGACATTTGATTATCCCAGCTCTGTAGTATAATTTGAAGTCAGGTAGTGTGATACCTCCAGCTTCGTTCTTTTTTTCTCAGGATTGCTTTGGCTATTCTGGGTCTTTTGTGATTCTATACAAATCTGATGATTTCTCATTCTATTTCTTTAAAAAATGGCATTGCAATTTTGATGGGGATTGCATTAAATCAGTATATTGCTTTGGGTAACATGGCCATTTTAACGATGCTGTTTCTTCCAATCCATGAACACAGGATATTTTTCCATTTTGTTGTGACTTTTTCAATCTCTTTTAAGAATGCTTTGTAATTTTCAGTATATAGGTCTTTCACATTCTTTGTTAAGTTTATTTCTAGGTATTTTATTCTTTTGGTTCCAATTGTGAAAGAAATTCTTTTTCATTTCTTTTTCTGAAGTTTTGTTTTTAGTATACAGAGAGGCAATAGATTTTTTTGCACATTGAGTTTGTATCCTGAAACTTTACAGTATGTGCTCATTGCCTCTAGTAGTTTTTTGGTGGAGTCTCTAGGGTTTTCTATATACAGAATCATGTCATCCACAAAAAGTGATATTTTTACTTCTTCCTTCCTTATTTGGATGCCCTTGATTTCTTTTTCTTGCCTTATTGCTCTGGCTAGGACTTCAAGCACTATCTATCTATGCCAGTGGTTCTCAACCTTGGTTGCACATTAGAATCACCTGGGAATCTTTTTAAAATCCTGATTTCTAGGCCTCATCCTCCGGAAATTCTGTTTCTTTGTTATGGGGTGGGGCCACAACATTAGTAACAAAGAAACAGAATTTCCGGAGGATGAGGCCCAGAAATCAGGATTTTAAAAAGATTCCCAGGTGATTCTAATGTGCAGCCAAGGTTGAGAACCACTG
>NW_005365372.1:2178281-2182062 GCF_000412655.1 Myotis brandtii | reverse complement strand
CAGTTGGGGGCTAGCAGGCTGGCAGGCAGAGTGGTTAGGGGCGATCAGGCAGGCAGGAAGGTGAGCTGTTAGGAGCCAGCGGTCCTGAATTGCTAGAGGGATGTCCAACTGCCAGTTTAGGCCTGATCTCTGGGATCCCAGATTGGAGAGGGTGCAGGCTGTGCTGAGCAACACCCCACCCCATGCACGAATTTCATGCACTGGGCTGCTAGTATATATATAAAAGACTGGAATGACAGAACGACCAGAATGACCTGAATGACCGGTCACTATGACACACACTGCAGCAGCCAACTGGCCCTATCGGGGCTCCGATCGGCCCGCCCAACCTCCCGTGGCCTCTCCCCCCAGCTGGTCCCACCCCTGCACCCAATTGGTCCCCCAATCCTGATTGGGGCCAGGGCTGGCAAGCCAACCTCCCGAGTCCACTTCCCCCCAATGCCCAGACCAATTGGCCCCCCCGATCTGGGTGGGCCTGCCAGACCCCACCCATGCACAAATTCATGCACCAGGCCTCTAGTGTTAAATAAGAGAGGTGAGAGTGGACATCCTTGTCTTGTTCCGGATCTTATAGGAAAAGCTTTCAGCTTTTCACCATTGAGTATGATATTAACTGAGGGTTTGTCATAGATGACCTTTATTATGTTGAGGTACTTTCTTTCTATTCCTATTTTTTGAGTGTTTTAATCATAAATGGATGTTGTATCTTGTCAAATGCTTTTTCTGCATCTATACATAATATCATATGATCTTTAGCCTTTCTTGTGTTAATGTGGTGTATTATATTGATTGATTTGCATATGTTGAAATGTCCTTGTGCTGCTGGAAAGAACCCCACTTGATAGTGACATATTATCTTTTTGATGTACTCTTATATTCAATTTGCTAATATTTTGTTTAGAATTTTTGCATTTGTATTATTCAGATATTGATCTGTAATTTTCTTTCTTTGTGTTATCTTTGCCGGGTTTGGTATCAGAGTTATATTGGCCTCAAATAATGTTTAGGAAATATTGCCTCTTCTTCAAATTTTGGAAGAGTTTGAGGATAGGTTTTAAATCTTTTTTTGAATATTTGGTAGGATTCATTGGTGAAGCCATCTGGTCCTGGACTTTTGTCTTTTGGGAGATTTTTTTATGGCAGTTTCAATTCCTCATTACTGACCGGTTTATTTAGATTTTCCAATTATTTATGATTTAGACTAGGAAGGTTAGATAATTCTAGGAACTCATCCATTTCTTCTCGGTTATTGAATTTGGTGGCATATAGTCTTTCATAATATTCTAGTATGATCCTTTGTATATCGGTGATGTCTTTGGTGACTTCTCTCTCATTTCTGACTTTGTTTATCTGGGTCTTTTCTATTTTTTTACTTAGTGAGTCTAGCTAGGGGTTCATCAATTTTATTACTTTTTTAAAGAACCAGCTCTCTGTTTTATTAATTTTTTGATAGTCCTTTTGTTCTCCATTTCATTCAATTTTGCACTAATTTTTATTAGTTCCTTTCTTCTGCTGACTGCAGGTTGCTTTTGTTCTTTCTCTAGTTCTTAATATATGATGTTAGATTGTTTATTTGAGATTTCTCTTGTTTCTTAAGATAGGCATGTAATGATATATATTTCCTTCTTATTACTGCTTTCACTGTATCCCAAAAGCTTTGATTTTTTTTATTGTCATTTTCATTTGTCTCTCTCTATCTTCTTATCTCATCTTTTAGTCCTTTTTGCCAGTAATTTTTTAGTAGTATGTTGCTTAATTTCCATGTATTTGTGGGGTTTTTTTTATTTCCTTTTTGCAGTTGATTTCTAACTTCAAGGCATCATACTCAGAGAATATGCTGGGTATAATTTTAATCTTCTTGAATTTTTTGATGCTAGTTTTGTGACCCAACATATAGTCTAGCCTTGAGAATGTTCCATGTGCACTGGAGTAGAATGAATAATCTTATGTTATGGGATGAAAGGTTCTGTAAATGTCAGTTATGTCCATTTGGTCTAGTGTTTCATTTAAAGCCAATATTTCTTTATTGATTTTCTGATCTCTCTAGAGTTATCAATGGAGTCTTAAAGTCCACAACTATGACTGTTTGTTTTTTTAATGTTTCTCCCTTTAATTCTTTGAGTAGCTCTTTTATATATTTTGGTGCTCCTTGGTTGGGTGCATATATATTAAGAAGTGTTATGTTTCCTTGATGTAGTTTCCCCTTTAGCATTATAAAGTGTCCATCTTTGTTTCTTGCTATCTTTGTTATCTTGAAATATATTTGTCAATATATATATGGCTACACCTGCTTTTCTGTGGATGTTACTTGCTTGGAGAATTATTTTCACCCTTTTACTTTGAATCTTCCTTGTCTTTGCAGTTTAGATGTGTCCCTTGTAGGCAGCATATGGTGGGGATTTGTTTTTTGATCCACTCTACTACTCCATTCCTCTTTATTGTTGAATTCAGTCAATTTAAATTTACAGTAATTATTGATGTATGAGGATTTCCTATTGCCATTTTATGTTTTGTTTTCTGGTAGCTCTGTATCTCCATTGGTTCTTTTTCTTTGTGTTTCTGTATGTTGTTTTGGTTTGGTGGTATTCCAGATTTCTTTTCTCTTTTTTTCTAAGCTATATGTCCTAGTTTGTAGATTTTGTGTGTGGTTACCATTAGATTTATGAAAAATAAAATTGTATATATCCTGCAGCTTTTTTTAAATGCATCTTACCTATATCCTTCTTTGCCAGTTCAGACCTTTACCCTCTCCCCTTTTATGTTTTTGTTGTAATTAATTATCCCTGTTTATGCTGTAAGTTTGTTTGTTTGTTTTTTATGATCTTAGTTGTAGTGTTGTGACCTTATGTTGTTTGCTTCAGGTAGAATAACTCCCTGGAGTATTTCTTGCAATGGAGGTTTTCTGGTGATAAAACCCCTCCAGTTTCTATATGTCTGGGAACATCTTTATTTCTCCTTCATAATTAAAGGATAATTTTGTTGGGTATATTATTCATGGCTGGTAATTTCTCTCTTTTAGATGTTTGCATATTTGGTTATACTTTCTTCTGGCTTGTAGAGTTTTTGCTGACATGTCGGATGAAATTCTGGTGGGTTTTCCTTTGTAGGTCACTTTCTTCTTTTCCCTGGGTACTTTGAGAATTTTTTCTTTGTCATTAATTTTTTAAACATTTTTTATTGATTTCAGAGAGGATGGGAGGAGAGAGAGGTAGAAACATCAATGATGAGAGAGAATCATTGATTGGCTGCCTCCCGCATGCCCCCTACTGGAGATATAGCTGCAACCCAGGCATGTGTTCTGACCAGGAATCAAACCATGACCTCCTGGTTCATAGGTTGACACTCAATCACTAAGCCATGCTGGCGGGGCTTTGTCATTAATTTTTGACAGCTTTAATACCTAGTGCCTTGGAGAGGGCCTCTTTGGATTGAGGAAACTAGATATACTGTTTTCTTTTTGGATTCTTGCATATAGCTCTTTCCATAAGTTTGAGAAGTTTCATCCACTATTTGTTTGGGTAGACTCTCCATTCTATGCTCCTTCTCCTCCTCCTTCAGAATGCCTATAATTCTAATATTGATTTTTCTGATGGCATCAGATAGTTCTTGTAGAGCTCTTTCATTTTTCTTCATGCTCAAGTCTCTCTCTTCTTCCCTCTGCATCATTTCTAGATTCTAATCTTCTATATCACTAATTTTTCATCCTTCTGGTTAGCTGATTTCTATGCTAAGTAGTTCACTCCTTTTTAAATATATTTTATTGATTATTTCAGAGAAGAAG
>NW_005365372.1:2164210-2178260 GCF_000412655.1 Myotis brandtii | reverse complement strand
GAGAGAGAGAGAGAGAGAGAGAGAGAGAGAGAGAAACATCAATGATTAGAAAGACTCATTTATCAGTTGCCTACTGCATGCCACACATTGGGGATCAAGCCCTCAACCCGGGCATGTGCCCTGACTGGAAATTGAACCATTACCTCTTGGTCTTTAGGTCAATGTTCAACTCCTGAGCAATACCAGCTGGGATGTAGTTCACTCTTAATCTTCTTAATTGCATGCTTCATTTCCAGGTTTTCTGATTGTTTATTTTTTAAAGATTCAATCTCTTTGACAAAGGACTCATTTTGTCCACTGATTTGTTTTATGAGTGCATTGAATTGCCTGACTGTATTTTCTTACAGCTCATTGAGTATTTTCAGAACTGCAATCTTAAAATCTGTCATTTATATCATATATTTCTGTGTGTCCCAGTTTGCTTTCTGGACATTTTTCATTTTCTTTCTTGTGATCCTCATTATTGAGGTTATTCCTGGGATTTGCTGTCCTCCTTTGCCTAAGCATTTATCTCTGAACAGGCCTTTCTGATATTTTCCAGTAGATCCTGCTGAATTGCATGATTTTATCATTTGTGATAACCTAGTCTTCAACTTTTGTGGCTTTTGTAAGACACAACAGCCACACTGCTTAGGGATGGGGTTTGCTTTGCCCTCAGCATAATGGCAACCCCTGACCTCCGTGGGGTTCCACCTCAAGCACCCTTCCTGGGGATCAGTCACAGAGGAAAACAGTGGTTCTACTGCAAAAACTCTTGATTTACAGAAAATATGCTCCTGGATCGAACTCCAAGGGCATTGGAAGGCCAGTTTTGGTAGTCCAAGCTGTGGAATGGCTCCGTGGTTCTGTGTTTGCTTTGTTTTGTTTTTTTTGTGTGTTTTTTTTTTTTTTTTGTCTGTAACATCACTGCTGGCCTGACAATGAAGGCCTGCATGGTAGAACCCCATGCTCTGTCAGGCGTCTATTGACTCAGATACTTTTCACTCCCTTGCTTCTTCCCCTGCTGGACTCCCACCATACTCCCCCACATAGTTCTCTGCTCTTCCCAGTTGAAGGAAGCACCTGCTACCGCTGGCTATCACCCCTTTCCCGGCCAGCCAAGTTGTGAGCTCCTGGCTATAGGGCTATGTCTGCAGGTCATCTGTGCTTTCCTCCCTTCTCATCTCCCTATTTGTTCCAGGTGGCCCACTTTTAGATGTTCCAATGTGTGGGTCTCTCAGGCATGAGTCTGTGTTGAACAGGGATTTTTTTGTTGAATCATAGTTGGTTAACTTGTTGAAATGTCAAGGGGAGAGGACAAGGGGATTTCTCATGCCACCATTCCTCTGACATCTCAAACTGTATTAAATACTTAAATTTCATACTCAATATTGTAAATATTCTAGAAGGAAGCATATGAAAGAAACTCCTTGACATTTGTCTTGGCAATTACTTTTTAGATATGACACCAAAAACAAAGGCAAAAATCAATAAGTGCAAATACATAAAGTAAATAAGAGCACAAAAACACATTAAAAATGAAAGAGCAAACTCAGGATTATTAGAGTAGGCAGATAAAAAGATATGGGCTGGGAGAGGCAGCTGGGGTTTGGAGGAAGTATGTGTGAGATATGACAAATTGAGAATAAACAATGGAGGTGGCAGGCTCTTATATGAGCAGGAAAGATTCACAGCCCTTCAGTTGTGGTACAACCAGTGGTATAACACCTAGATGACGGAGCCTTGTATCTTAAAGATACATTTTTTTTGAGACACAAGGGAAGGGATGCCTTGTTTCTTGCCTAGGGGTATTCTATCCAAGGGATATAAATCCTCTAAACTCTAAAATATCAAGGCACTTAGTTCAGTCTCAGCCAGCTTATTTGCCCACTCAGGTCCTATCTGAGTATACCTCTTTCCTCCAAATAAATCTTCGCCTGCTTTTGCTGTTATTTTTTGTTTCTTGTTTGAATTTATTCCTTCAAGCAAGACAAGACCTGGAGATAAAGAATACTGTCTCCATCCAGAGACCCCCTTGACTATCACTGACAGGATGGGAGAAAATATTTGCAAAATATATATTGAATAAGGGGTTAATATCCAAAATGTGGGAGAAAAACATAGTGGACAGCAGGACAGGGGGGAGGGAGGGAGGGAGAGAGAGAGAGAGAGAGAGAGAGAGAGAAAGCAAATAAGAGGGAAGTATGTGGATGTGCATGACGGGTGTGTGTGTGAGTGACAGACAGATCTCACAGGAGTCTCAGTGGCTGTCAGACCAGGCTCTCCTGGAATGGGAGCACCTGCTACTGCTGTGGGCACTATTCCAGCAACATGGCTCTGGCACAGAAACTACACCATCTTGAACAGAAGAGCAGGTTAAGCTAGGAGCCAGACCTCACCACTACCCAGACTAGCCTTGGACACCACCGCAGACCATGCAGTAATTCTCAGAGTATATTTCACCATGGCCAGAGTTGTGCTACCTCAGAGACAGAATCCAGGACCCCCACCTCCCTGACTAAGGGCTCTTGGAACCCCTGCAGTGAGTTGTAGAGTTGCATGTTACCCTCCAGTCTGCAGGCCAACGCTCCATCCACTGAGCTAAACCAATCAGGGCGAGTAGGTGGCTTCTTGCAGCCACTATTCTCAAAACTTCCTGGTCCTGGCACAAGAACAGACATATAGACCAATGGAATAGAATAGAGAATGCAGAAATTGACCCAAACCACTATGCTCAATTAATATTTGACAAAGGAGGCAAGAGCATACAATGGAGTCAAGACAGTCTCTTCAATAAATGGTGTTGGGAAAATTGGACAGATACATGCAAAAAAAAAAATGAAACTAGACCATCAACTTACACCATACACAAAAATAAACTCAAAATGGATAATTGACTTAAACGTAAGATGGGAAACCATAAGGATATGAGAGGAATCCACAGGCAGCAAAATCTCAGACATATGCCAAAGCACTATCTTCACTGAAGCAGCTCCTAAGGCAATGGAAACTGAAGAGAAAATAAACAATTGGGACTACATCAAAATAAAAAACTTCTGCACAGCAAAAGAAACCATCAACAAAACAACAAGAAATCCCACTACATGGGACAACATATTTGCCAATGTTATCACTGATAAGGGTTTAATCTCCAACATTTACAGGGAACTCATACAAGTTATCAAAAGGAAGATAAACAACCCAATCAAAAAATGGACAATGGACCTAAATAGATACTTTTTGAAAGAGGACATAAGGAAGGTCAAGAGACATATGAAAACATGCTCAGTCACTAATCATCAGAGAGATGCAAATCAGAACAAAAATGAGGTACCATCTCACATCTGTCAGAATAGCTATCATCAACAAATCAACAAATGACAAGTGCTGGTGAAGATGTGGAGAAAAAGGAACCCTCATGCACTGCTGGTGGGAATGCAGATTGGTGCAGCCACTGTGGAGAACAGTATGGACTTTCTTAAAAAAAAAAAATTAAAAACGGAACTCCCATTTGACCCAGTGATCCCACTTCTAGGAATATATCCCAAGTACCGTGAAACACCAATCAGAAAGGACATATGCAACCCTATGTTCATAGAAGCACAATTTACAATAGCTAAGATTTGGAAACAGCCTAAATGTACATCAGCAAATGAGTGAATTAAAAACAAAAACAAAAAACTGTGGTACATTTACACAATGGAATACTGCACTGCTGTAAAAAGAAAGGATCTCCTACTATTTGCAACAGTATGGATGGAGCTGGAGAGCATTATGCTAAGTGAAATAAGTCAGTCACAGAAAGATAAATATCACATGGTCTCACTCATTTGTTGATTATAATGAACAACATAAACTGATGAACAAAAACAGATCCAGAGACAGAGAAGCATCGATCAGATGCTCAAACTTCAGAGGTAAGGTAAGGGAGGGTGGGGTTAGGGAGAGAGATTAATCAAAGGACTCGTATGCATGCATATAAGCATAACCAATGGATACAGACACCGGGGAAGGGGGGAAGTGCCTGAGCAGGTGGGGGTAATGGGGCGACAAGGGCACATATGCAATACCTTAATCAATAAAGAAAGGGGGGGAAAAACAAGAAAAACTTTTAATAAGTTATCTAAACCAAAACCTTAAAGAATTAGAAAGAGAGTAACAAAAAAAAGCCCAGAGTAAGTAGAAGGAAGGACATAATAAAGATTTGATTGGAAATAAATGAAATAGAAACAAACAAAAGAAAAATTACGAAAGATCTTTAAAAGAGCTTGTGCTTTGAAAGGATAAACAAGATTGATGAATTCTTGCCAGACTCACCAAGAAACAAAGAGAAAGAACCCAAATAAACAATGTCAGAAATGAAAGAGTGGAAGTAACAACTGACCCCACAGAGATACAAAGGATCATAAAAAAATACTATGAAAAACTCTATTCCAATAAACTGGAAACCTTGATCAAATGGATATATTATTAGAAAAATAATAATCTTCCAAAACTCAATCATCAAGAATCAGAAAACCTTAATAGACCAATAACTACTGATGAAATTGAAGCAGTAATAAAAACAAAACAAACAAACAACAACAAAAAAACACCCAGCAAAAAAAAAAACATGGTCCAAACGTCTTCCGAGGGGAGTTTTACCAAATATTCAAAGAAGAACTAACACCTATCTTCCTCACATTAGTCCAAAAAAATTCAAGAGGAAGGAAAACTTCCAAGCTCTTTCTATGGGACCAGCATTACCCTAAACCCCAAACCACATAAAGACACTATAAAGAAAGAGAATTACAGGCTAATATCCTGATGAACATAGATGCTAAAATCCTCAACAAATTTCTAGCAAATTGGATGTAGCAATATATTGAAATGATCATACACTATGACCAATTGGGATTTATTCCAGGGATGAAAGGGTGGTACAACATCCCCATATCGATAAATGTGATACATCACATAAAAAAAGTGAAAAATAAAAACCAAAGGATCATATCAATTGATGCAGAAAAAGCATTCAAGAAAATCCAACACCCTTTTCTGATAAAAACTCTCAGTAAAGTGGGAATAGAGGGATCATACCTCAACATAATGAAAGCCTTATATGACAGAAGACAGTCAACGTCATACTCAATGGGCAAAAACTTAAACCATTTCCCAGAAGAACAGGAACAAGATTGGGGTGCCCACTTTCACCACTCCTTTTTGACATAGTACTTGAAGTGCTAGCCATAGCAATCATACAAGAAGAAGAAATAGAAGGCATCCAAATTGGAAAGTAGGAAGTAAAACTGTCATTATTCACGGATGACATGATATTGTGCATAGAAAACCCTAAAGACTCCGTAAAAATCTACTAGATTTAATAAATGAATTAGGCAATCTAGCAGGATATAAAATTAATACCCAGAAATCTGTGGCATTTTTCTACACCAATAAGGAACTCTCAGAAAGGGAAACTAAACAAACAAATCCTATTTACCACTGCAACAACAACAAAATTAAGATAATTAGGAATAAACTTAACCAAGGAAGTAAAAGACCTGTACTCTGAAAACTACAGGATGTGGAAAAAAGAGATAGAGAAAAATCTACATAAAGTGGAAGAATATATGGTGTTCATGAATTAGTAGAATTAACATCATTAAAATGGCCTTACTACCCAAAGCAATCTATAGATTCACTGCAATTCTTATTAAAATGCCAATGGCATATTTCACAAACCTAGAGCAAATATTCCAAAAATTTATATGGAATCAAAAAAGACCCTGAATAGCCACAGAAATCTTAAGAAAAAAGAACAAACTTGGAGGGATCACAATATCAGATATCAAGCTATAGTATAAAGCCCATGTACTGAGAACAGCCTGGTACTGGCACAAGAACAGATAACCCAGATATTGACCCAAGCCATTATGCTTAATGAACATTTGATAAAGGAGGTAGGAACATACAGTGGAGTAAAGACTGTCTCTTCAATAAATGGTGTTGGAAAAATTGGACAGGTAAATGTGGAAAAAAATGAAACTAGACCACCAACTTACACCATACAGAAGAATAAACTCAGAATGGATAAAGGACTTAAATGTAAGTCATGACACCATAAAAATCCTTGTGGAAAACTTAATTAGCAAACAATCAGACATTTCATATAGCAAAATATTCACTGCTACAATGCTTATGGCAAGAGGAACTAAGAATAAAATAAATGGACTAGATCAAAATAAAACTTCTGCACTCCAAAAGAAACCAGCATCAAAATGAAAAGAGAACCTACTGTATGAGATAACATGCTTGCCAAGGATACATTTGATAAGATTTTTATTTCCAGATTATATAAATTTCTCATACTATCCAACAAAAGGAAGACAAACATTCCAATCAAAAAATTGGCATAAGACCTAAATAGACACTTCTCCACAGAAGACATACAGATGGCCAAGAGACATATGAAAAAAAAGCTCAATGTTACTAATCATCAAAAAGATGCAAATTAAACTGTCAATGAGATTCCACCTCACACCTGCCAGAATGGCTACCATCAATAAATCAACAAACATGTGCTGGCAAATTTGAGGAGAAAAAGGAACCCAAGTACATTGTTGGTGGGGTTGCAGACTGGTACAGCCACTATGGAAAACAGTGTGAAGTTTCCTCAAAGAATTAAAAATGAAACTGCTATTTGACCCAGTGATTTGACTTGTGGGACTATATCCTAAAAAGGCTGAAACAGCAGTCAGAAATAATGTATTCACCCCCTTATTCATAGCAGCATTATTTGCAGGTCTTTGGATCAATGGAACAGAACAGAGATCTAGTCCATTAAGATCTGTTCAATAGCTAAAATCTGGAAACAGCCCAAATGCCTGTGAGTAAGTTAATGCATAAAAATCTGTGGTACATTTACATGATGGAATACTATGCAGAAGTAAAAAAGAAGGATCTCTTACCCTTTGAGACAGCATGGAGTGATCTGGAGAGTATTATGCTAAGTGACATTAGCTA
Organism: Myotis brandtii; assembly: GCF_000412655.1. Lineage (NCBI taxonomy): Eukaryota > Metazoa > Chordata > Mammalia > Chiroptera > Vespertilionidae > Myotis > Myotis brandtii. Next base: position 2,171,279 of record NW_005365372.1, on the reverse strand, counting down.
GTCAGAGAAAGACAAGTATCACATGATTTCACTTATAAGTGAAATCTAAGCAAAAAATAATCTGACAAACAAAATTGACCCAGAGACTTGGTATCATGTCACAGATTGAGGATTCTCATAGCAAAGGGGGTGAGGATGGAATAGATCAACCAAATAACTTATATGCATATATTCATAACTCGTGGTCACATACAATAATGTGGTGTAAGCCTAGGAAGAGTACAGGAGTGGGGAAGAAGAGGTCAATGGGGAAAAAAAGGGGGGGACATCTGTAATACTTTCAAAAATAAAAATAAATTAAAAAATAATTTGAAAGGAAACTGCTGAAATAGGGGATAATTGTTTTACCAGATAGAACTATCTGGGAATAGTAACTATCTTCTATTGATAACTTCGCATAGTCAGCTTAACGAAGTATATTGCGGTGTTACCCCATTGCCCTTACCAAAGCTTTATATTGAGCAGATCACAGGTTATATTTTGTTTATACATAGCATTGCTTTCAAATTGCTTAAGGTCTAGCTAAATTAATGGCACTTGCACAGTTAAATTATAAACATTCAACATCTAACAATGAAATATCCAGTTTTGAACACATATTCCAAAAGATTTTGATACAGATAATTAGCACCACATTTGGAGAAAATCTACACTTGAGACATGGAATGTATTTAGCATTCACTAGTTTTCACTCCCATCTTCCTTTTCTTGCATGATAATGTAGGAAACACAATAAAACTTTTTAAAAATTCAGTCAAAGGTTTTCTAATGTCTATTAATAAGGTTTCACTCTGTGTGGGCTCTCAGGGTTTCTATAAAAAGAACTATGCCCTATCCGGTTTGGCTCAGTGGATAGAGCGTCAGCCTGCAGACTGAAGGGTCCCATGTTCGATTCCAGTCAAGGGCATGTACCTTGGTTGTGGGCACATCCCCAGTAGCGGGTGTGCAGGAGGCAGCTTATCAATGTTTCTCTCTCATCGATGTTTCTAACTCTCTATCCCTCTCCCTTCCTCTCTGTAAAAAATCAATAAAATATATTTTTAAAAAAAGAACTATGCAGGTCTCTATGAACATGGCCTATCTGCTGAATTATCCAACATCTATTTGCCTCCTGTAATCCCAGTTGTTTTTGTTGTTGTTCTTTTCAAAGGATGTGTCTACTTTATTTTCAATTCTTACCGTTGCAAGGGTTGGATTCTTCAGGATCAGAGTTAAAACTCTTTGGTGAGAAGTATCAATTTTACACATAGGGGCTATGTCAAAAAATTCAAATTTTGGAATTTTGGCTCTCTGATAGTAATCCCAGTCTTAAAGCCAATGTCTCAGACTGTAAAATAATCCTTCCCACTGGGCTTTGGCACAATCAGCCTAAAAAAAGGAGCAGAAGAACCAAAGTGATTTGAGCAAAGGATGATTTTAGGGAATTATTCATACTGTTAATATGTCACAACAATAAAGTACATGCTGTGCACTATCCATGGAACAAGAGGAAGAAGCCAGGATTAAATGTGATGCATTTCAATACAGAGTAGCAAAATATTATAAAACATTCAACCCCTAACTGAACAACTAACTTATTTCCCAGATCCTCAGATTGCATTTAATTTCCTCTTTATTTTCTTTATGTGTGTCTACTTAAAATAATCTTTGGATGGCATTGGCTCACTGAGACTATAAACAAATAATTAGATCAGATTTCAAATTTCTCTTAGAATTCATTCATTAAAAAACATGCAAAATGCAGCTGTAAAAAAGAAGGAGCTCTTACCCTGTACCCTTTGCGACTGCATGGATGGACCTGGAGACTATTAAGCTAAGCGAAATACGCCAGTCAGAGAAAGGCAAATATCACATGCTCTTGTAAACTGACAACCAAGGGCTCCGGGCTGCCTGTCACTACTTGAGTCAATTAAGCCGAGACAGGGTTGAATCATATATGAGCATTTATTCCAATAATGCCGGCAGTATGGGAGAACAGCAGGTCATCCATAAAAATCTGCTCTGCCTCTCTCCATAAGCCAGCTGCTTATATTGGGTAGATGGCAAAGATTATGTAGGAAAGTAGAAATTACAGGCATGGGAAAGTAGGCACAGTATAATCATTACAGTCATGAGGGATGCGGGGTGGTTGCAGAGGGCGGGTGTCTATGGGCGCCCAGGGACCAGATTATAGGCAATAGGGGCTGGAAGTTGTAAAGGGTGGGTGCCTTGAGGACTAGATTGTTTCAGCCAAGAGGTTGTAAATCTTTCCATAAAGATAGGCAGTTCTCGGGAAAGGAGGATGGACTGCATTCCGATGTTAGCTTCATGTCCCAGGGCGTACAACTCTTAGCCAGGTTAGAATGTGCTTTCTCTAATCAGCACAGAACTATCACAGTTAACATGGCATGATTAATATTTCTTATAATTATAGTTAGTCCCCAATATTCTATTTCTGCCCCTAACAATCTCACTTATATGTGGAATCTAATGAACAAAATAAAGTGATGAACAAAATGGGATCAGAGGTATGGGTTCATGGAACGGAATAACAGATTCCAGTGGGGTGGGGTTTGGGAGAGGACAGGAAGTAATTAACCAAAGAATATATATGCATAACCCCTCGGCTCAAACAATAGTATGAGGAAGACCTGTGGTGGGGTAGAGGTTGGGTGGCAGGGGTGGGGAGGGGAGAGAAAATGGGCAACATCTGTAATACTGTCGACAATTAAAAAAAGGGAAAAATAAAAACACACAAAAATACACTAGGGCTTAGGCACAACCATTTTTGTTTTATGTTTTATATTAGAAGCTTAGAAAAAAATTAGCAGTTGCAAACTGAATTAGAAAAAAGAATCTGTTTTGTATAATTAATCCCAAATATTTCTCCTAAGCAGCACAAATGTGAAATGTTCTCATTGAGCATTTAAAATATAAGTATATAATGGATGCTACTATTGTAAAAGTAATCTATCAAGAAATATTTTTGCTATCCTGGCAATGTTTGTTCAAAGAGTGTATCTGTTCCTTAAGAAAATTTGAAACAAATTGATACATGCTGGACAAAGCAGAGGATACTGAGAAGGCCTGATTTCCTGGACAAGATTAAAGTCTCCTTTACTTAATCAATGGTTTCTGTTCAGTGAGCATAGGTGCACAGTGAGTTATATAGCATGTTATTAATACATATGACTATTTCTGAGTCTCAAAGTATAGTTTCCTCTTGTTTGCACATATTTTTCTTTGTGTGTGTTTTTGGCACTGTACGTTATGCGCAATTCAGGATTAAAGAATTCCAGCTGGGCCAAAACATAACTGGCATCTTCTGAAAGTGCATAAACACATTATTTACTCTCAGAGCACAAGCCCAGATTCTTCAAGTGTAAAATGATAACATCTCATTATAGCTGCAAAATGCTTTATAATTTAGAAAGTAATTCAATATGCACTATCATTGTTGATTCTTGCAACAATTGTACAGAGTAGACAGAGTAGACAGAATAGACAGCATTCCATTTTACAGATTAAGATATCAAGTCTCATCAATTTATGATATGTCTCAATTCATACAATGATGATTACCACAGGAATAAAATTCAGTTTTTCTATTGCCTAATTCACAGTTGTCTCCTATCTATAATTCACGATACGCCAAAGAAAAATGAACAATTATTGTCCCCATTATCATAAGTAATTGCTTAAAAAATGTAGAGAATAATGGTTTCACTTTACAACTTATTAAATTTTACTCTTCCCCAACCAGTGTGTCTCATTAGTTAAGCATCAGCCTGTGAACCAGGTGGTCATGGTTCAATTCCCAGTCGGGGCAAATGCCTGGGCTGCAGGCTCTATACCCAGCGTGGGGTGTGCAGGAGGCAGCCAATCAATGATTCTCTCTCATCATTGATGTTTCTATCTCTCTCCCTCTCCATTCTTCTCTGGAATCAATAAAAATAAACTTTTTTATTTATTTAATCTTTATTGTTGAAAGTATTACTTAAGTCCCCTTTTTCCCCCATTGACCTCTTCTGGCCTTCTCTCACCCCCCACCCAACCAGGCCCTCACCATCCATTGTCTGTATCCATGGGTTATGCATATATGCATACAAGTTTATTGGTTGATCTCTTCCCACCCACCCTCCAAGGCCTTCCCTCTGAGGTTCGACAGTCTGTTACATGCCTTTATGTCTCTGGGTTTATTTTTGTTCATCAGTTTATTTTGTTTATTAGATTCCACATATGAGTGAGATCATGTGATACGTATCTTTCTCTGATTAGCTTATTTTGCTTAGCATACTACCACCCAGGGTCCATCCATGCTGTTGCAAATGGTAAGAGTTCTTTCTTTTTACTACAGTGTAGTATTCCATTGTGTAGATATAACACATTTTTTATCCACTCATCTGCTGATGGGCACTTCTGGTATATGAAACTAGGTTCCATTTTCCAGGGAAAACTATTAAAAACAAGCTAACTTAGCTGTTCTATGTTACTATTTTTCTCTCTGGCCTGTTGTCATTGCCCAGTACTTATTAATAAATTAATTAGCAACACTCAATTCAAGTGATTGAACACCTCTGGTATATGAAACTATAGAGTAGACTGTAAGGTCTACAAAGAATATATAATCTGCGTCCTTCACATTCAGAGTCTGTAATTTTATTTTTAAAATATATTTTTATTGATTTCAGCTATTTCCGAATCTTAATAAAAAATATTTTTAACAAATAGAAATAAATTTACAGTCTCTTTGAATGTGGAGGATGCAAATTCTATATTCTTTGTAGACCCTACAGTCTGCTCTATAGTTTCATATACTAGAGGTGTTCAATCACTTGAATTGAGTGTTGCTAATTAATTTATTAATAAGTACTGAGCACAATGCAATGAGAACAGGCCAGAGTCAATTCTAGAACAAAGAAAAATAGTAACATAGAACAGCTAAGTTAGCTTGTTTTTAATAGTTTTCCCTGGAAAATGGAACCTAGTCTCAATCTCAGGGAGTAGATATTCTTATCCAGAATACTATTTTGTGCCCTGGGTATTGAGACAGACAGCTACATGATCACTCCCAAACAAAATTTTGCATTATTTCTACCCTACAACTTTTTAAGATATGTTTTCACCAATATGAAATGAGAGCTCAAATTGTACTGCAAGTTTCTTAGAATCTATTGAAAAAATCCTATTTAATTCAAAAAGATAAAAAAGTTAAATATTTTTATTAAAGTGCCTTAGATTTTATACCTTTAATATATCTCTTCTGTGAAAGCTTAATTATATTAAAACTTTTTATTTTGTAAGCATTTTATTATTTTCCTGAGGAAAATAAATCATTTACATTGTCATATTTTAACATTCACTCAATAAAATAGGCTATCTCACAGCTCCACCAGGTTTTGTTGTTATTACATATTAGAGGCCCGATGCAGATTTTCATGCAAGAGGAGGCCTTCCTTCCCCCGCCTGCCGGCACTGGCTTCCCTCTGGCACCGGGGACCCTGGCTTCCCTTGCAGCTCTGGCTTCGTCCAGAAGGTTGTCCGGAAGGATGTCTGGTCTAATTAGCATATTATGCTTTTATTATTATAGATTGATGATAAAAGAGAATCCCCTATAAAGGAGCCTAAAGGTTGTCACTTCAATATATGGTGTGAAGCATCACCAAGAATACTGATAGTGAAGATGACTGCTAAAGGTTGGAATTGAAAGAAGTACCCATAATTTGAGCTAATTATGGATTTCCAAACCTTTTGAAAAATTGTAGAAGTATGCACTGCCAATTTGGCTTAACTACAATTAGTTTCTTTTATTTGAAGTAAAATGTCCTTAAAACCTTTACTTAGAAAATGTGTAAGACAAGCATAAAACATAACAGTTTATATCTATTAATCTAAAATATAGATATATTCCTATATATGGGGAGCCTGGGCAGTATCAAATAAAACAACATTTAGTTTCTGTCTACAGTGAACAGTTCAAACTCCATCATTGTGCCGGTTGTGATTAAGAATGATACAGTACATCATCATTGTCAACACTTTTCAGCCAATGTAAACCTTAGTTAGAAATTTACTTGTCAGAGAAAAATATGCCTTTGATTTCTATCACACTTTCACAGTAATTGCTGTCATCACTGGCAGGTTATTATTACAGTTGAATAGAGTTTCAGCAATTACTTTCACACAGATTCTAACAGCATTTAGGTTGAAGGATATTCTGACAGTTTGAATACTCCTGACAACAATTACCTTTTTTCTAGTCAACACTGATTCAGGAAAATTAAAAATTAAATCTGTTCAGAGGAAACACTTATGTATGTCACTAGTAAGTAGGTTGAAACAAAAATGTGTAAATTTCAGAATGACTTAGAATTTTTTTAAGTTAATTTTTTACGTATGTGTTTTTGAAAATCAGCATTAAAGGAGATATAAACCATACTGGTTAGATTAATAGTAAATGATATGGAATGATTGAGGCAGTCCTCGATCTAATTAGTAACAGAAACCACTGTACTGGTGTGATGTAAAAAATGTGTCCATGAGAAAAGCATAGATGTGATAATTTATATATGCATGCCTTTATTTACCTATGCATATGATTGTAAATGTGTTAATTAAATGGAGACCAAAGTACATGGACATGCTTACATTTTTCACATTAAAACTGTCTGTTTATGCATAGTGAGAAGGAGAATTGATGTAATTAATCAGAACAGATAAGACCATTTATTTTGGCATGAGTTTTTGAAAAACCTAGATAATTGAGACCAGAGATTTTTAAATGTAAGGTATTCAGATAATCACTTAAATAAATTCTTTATTGAGGTTTGTGGCACACACTTAAAAATAACCAAAGTACAGAATCATATTGAAATCTTCACATATTAACTAAAACAACCATCACTTTGGGAAGATATTTATAAATGAAAGTAAAATACAAAATGTTAAAAAAAGAATGCACATAAGGCTTCTAAATAGATCTAATTAAAATGCAGGTTTCAGATGCAAGAATAAGGAATACATAGAAAGCAACAATATCAAAAATTGTATTTCCATAATATATAATATAAATGCTTCCAATGAATAAAAG
>NW_005365372.1:2153855-2164148 GCF_000412655.1 Myotis brandtii | reverse complement strand
ACTAAATGTTCTACCCAAAATAATAGTATAGGAAAAACTAAAATTAAATGCCATGAAATTCCATGTGCTACAAAATGCTAAAAAGCTACATTTCACCATTAAGGGTAATGTATACGTGGAAGCAAGTTATGCATATGATACTGATTTAATTGTGTTTTGTTATAAAGTGAAGGAAGAAATCAGTCAACCTGTATTGAAGAATTCAATAGAAATTATTTTGAGTATTTTCTAAAATACGAATTAAGGTTTTTCAATAGAATATCAGATCAACAAAATTTATCATATCCAATTAATCCTATATAATAAATAACCAATATGCTAATTAGACCAAACAGCAGAATGACCATCCAGACGATCTCCCGGACAACCATCCGGACGACCTTCCAGACAAAGCTGGGGTTGCGAGGGGCTGCGAGGGGCTGCGAGGGGCTGCGAGGGCCGAGCCCACTGCATGAATTTTGTGCATCAGACCTCTAGTAATGTTAATAAGCAAATTCTCTCATTTACTAGTATAGCAAACACTAATAGATTCCTGAAAGCTTTAAATATTTTACATATACAAAATATCCTCACTACCAACATACTTTACATTCCTCCATAACTGTCTCATTCAGTACTAATTGTCCTGCTTATCAACTACAGAAATATATACACAAATATGTGCCAGCTTATTCTTACTGCAGTGCCATAAGAAAGTTTATCTGAATATGCAGCTCATCAGTATGGTGATATAAAATTTGAGCAATTTACTCTAAATGACTTATCATTAATCATTTAAGGAATTTATTCTATATCAAGGATTGTAGGTAGGATAATTTTGCATCTGTGCTGACATGGGAGGTACACTGGATTGATGAATACTTTGGAATAAGCCAGCTGGTATATATATTTGACCTGCAGGTTTTCCAAGGTTTGGAGGTGGGCAGACAACATTGGGCTGTTGTTTGGTTAAATACAGTCTATTCTAAAATCAAAGCAACTAGAGGAGCCAAGATGGCTGTGAAGTAGTTGGAAGCTATACTGACCGCTTTCCAGCACCAAACCAAATTTACAACTAAATTATAGATCAATTAACCTGAATAACCAAATGAAGACTAGATGAACAAAAGTTTTATTACCAAGGATTACAGAAAAAACCACATAGAAATTGGTAAGACAGGCAGGGACACATAAAGGTCTGCCCCCAAACCCCCACCCCCCCACACACATGAGGTTGATAAGTCAGAGGGATATCTCAATTGTAAAGATTCCCCTTGAGGAACCTGGGGTTTCAGTCTCACACTGGGCTCCCCAGCCCAGAGCAACAGAGTAAAAAAAGGAACCCACATAACATCTGACTGTGAAAATCAGCTGGGATTCTGTGTGCCAACAGAGAGATGGAAGTCTGCTAGAAATCCAAGTGCTCTCTTTAAGGGCTAGAACACAGAATATAATTTTCAGGCTCTCACTCAGGGCTCTGGTGTAGAGAAGGCAACTCAGAGAAAACTAGAGTCATTAAAGAACTGGGTACATGATCATGAGGAGAGAAATGAAGGGTCAGCTGCCAAGATCCCTGTGCTGAGCCCCTATCCCACATTGCCCACAGACACCATCTTACCTGCATCAAACACTCCCATCCATAGAGCAACAGCAACAGCCTGGGGGCGGGGTGCTAAAACAGTTCTCCAACTCCCAATGGTCCCACCCTACCAAACTTGTGACCAGCAGAAATGATTGCTATAGCTTGGGTGCAGTGCACAATGCCTTGGGGAACAATTGAGTGATTCAGGAGAACCTAGGAGTCATCAGAGACTCAGTCAGTCATTAAATTGTGTGGCTCTGGAGCAAGGACACCTGTACACACTACCTGAGCCTGTCCCACTACTGGAGACCCACTAGTCTCATTGATCTGATTCTTGGTGGCCCTGCTCTTTTGAGCTTTTCTTTTTTTTTACCTGGAGAAAAGTTAGCTGACTGCAACCAGCCAGGACTTTCAGTGAGGTTTTATTTCTTGAGGAGCTCTTGTCAGAGAGTTGGACAGACACTGAGTTATGTAGGTCCAGAGTGGGGTGTATTTTCCACCTCTGTGTGCCAATGGCACCTGACCACCAACAGGAGACACACTACTCCTGGCCTTCTGATTCCAGGTGGCTCAGCCGGCTGAACTCAAGACCTGCAGAAAAGTTTGCTGGCTCTACCCAGCCTAGACCTGTGGTGCACTTCTTAAAAAGCTCTTGGAAACTTGGATAGACACTGAGTTGTGTAATTCTGGAGCTTAGGGCCATTATCCACCCTGGTAAGCCACTAGCACCAACCCAAACAGGAGATGAACTAACCCTGTCATTCAGAATCCTGGTGGTCCCACCCTACTGAGCTTGCTTTCTACAGAGAAGTCTACTGCTACAACGAGCTTGAACCTACAATGTGCTCTTTATGGGAAAGCTCTGGTTGGAGACACAGGCAGAGACTTAGTGGTATGGCTCTACCTGAGCAATGCCAACCCTAAACAGGAGATCCAGTAGCTTCGTCCTCCCTGCACCCGTGTAATAAGAAAAATATTGTGATACGGATAAGATTTCAGCCTTGATTGTGAATTTCCTTGTTCAGGTATTAAATGATACCCTTTCCAATTTATATTAAAAATATAAACATTTTCTTAGAATTATAATGTACTATACCTCCCCATTTCTTGAATAAATGCTTTTACTACATGAAAAATAATTGTTCACCTAAAAGAGCACTTTGTATTAATCTTATATTAATATGTTTGTTTGCTTTTAATATGGGTTTTCTGGATTCCAAAATGGCGATAGATTAAGTGGAAGCTACACTGATACACTCCCAGGACCAAATTAGAATTACATCTAAAAACCAGAAAAAAACGATTCTGAATAATCAACTGAAGATGAGCTGGAAAGAACCCTGATAACCAAGATGGAAAGGGGAGACCGAATAGAGACTGGTAGGAAGGGTGGAGGCACAAAAGGGCTGGCTAGGCTCCTACAGACAACAGCTGAAGTTCCTGAGGGATATCTCAGCTGTGGGTGGGAAGGGGGTTACCACTGACAACTGTAGGTTCTAAGCCTATGAAAAGCAACAGGGTTGCTGTCTGCCAGAGAGAGCATCTGGAAATGCAGGCATCCTCTTAAAGGGCCAATGCACAAAATTTCGTATGCAGCCACTCAACCTGGGCTCTGGAAGAGGGAAGACAGAGTAGACTAGATCTCTGTGAGCAGATTCCAGGGTTGGGGGCTCTGGGGTTAAAGCTCAGAAGGCAGCCACCCCTGTTTCCTGTACTGAGTCATATTAAAGAGGTCATCTCATTCTGGTAGACTTTTGTACTAATCTTATGAAACTTTTGCATAGTGGGGAAGCAATTGCCCAACCCTGTTGGAAAACCTCTTACCCCACCCTGTGGTAAATAGCCTGAGGCTAATCAAGATTGAACAACTGCAGGCAGAGGTGGGTCTCTGGAGGATTTGAGTCTATGCCTGATTTAATGCTGGGTCAGGGGCTAGGAAAAAAAGACTTTGTTGCACATCTTGGTCCTTTACAAAGGCAGCTAGCCCCAGCAGAGGGAACCACAGGTTGTGGATTGCTTATAGCTCCAAACAGGGTACACAGAGCCAGTCACAAACAGTGTCTGACATTATTCTGCACTAGAGATTGGAAGTCATAGCAGATCTACCTAATACATAGACATAAATCCAAACAGGCAGCCAAAATGGGGAGATAATAAAAGAAGCCCCAAATGAAAGAATAAGAGAATTCACCAGAAGAGCTAAGTGAAATGGAGATAAGAAATTTATCAGATATAGGGTTCAGAATAATGATGGCAAGGATGCTCAAAAGGATGAGAAAAACAACTATGAAAAAAGACCAGTAGAAAATGAAGAATGGCATAGCAGCAATAACACATTGGGAGCAATACACAGCAGATAAGGGGAAACTGATTATCAGATCAGTGAATTAGAAGACAGGGTAGAAAAAAATAACTCAATTAGAAAAACAATATAAAAAAAGGAGGGCAGTTTAAGGGAGCTGTGGGACAACATAAAATGTAAAAATATTCATATCATACGAGTAATAGAACATGAAGAAAGTGAGAAAGGAATAGAGAATATTTTTGAAGAAATAATGGCAGAAAACTTTACTAACCCAGTAAAGGAAAAGATCACACATGTTCAGGAGGCCCAGAGAGTCTTAAGCAAGGAGAACCCAAAGAGGCCTACACCCAGATACATCATAATTAAAATGCAAAAAATTAAAGAAAAAAAAATCTTAAAGGCAGCAAGAGTAAAGCAATTTGTTACCTGCAAAGGAGCTCCCATAAGGTTGTCAGCTGATTTTTCATCAGAAACACTACAGGCCAGAATGGAATGGCATGAAGTACTCAGGTAATGTAAAACAAGTATCCAAAACCAAGACAACTATATCCTGCAAGTCTGTCATTCAAAATAAATGGTGAAATAAATTTGCTTTCTACAAGAGAACCACCTCAGAACAAAGAACTCACACAGGATGAAAGTGAAGGGATGGAAAAAAAATTTTCCATGCAAATGGAAACAAATAAGCAAACAAGCTGGGGTAGCAATACTCACATCTGACAATATACTGGTAGACTTCAAAATGAAGGCCATCACAAGAGACTACAAAGTTCACTACATAATACTTAAGGGATCAATCCAAAATAACCCTGATAAACATATATGCACCCAATATAGGAGCACCTTAATATATATAAAAAAAATTGTGGAGGACTTTAAAGAAGAGATCAACAGCAATACGGTCAGAGTAGGGAACTTTAAGACCCTGCTGAGTTATCTAGAGGTCTTCCAGAAAAAAGATTACCAAGGAAACAGTGACTCTAAATGACATGCGGGATCATATGGATTTAATTGACATTTATAGAATATTTCACCCCAAAGCTACAGAGTATACATTCTTCTCAAGTACATATGGGACATTCTCAAAGATAGACCATATGTTAGGACACAAAACAAGTCTCTACAAGTTCAAGAACATTGAAATAATATCAAGCACTTTCTCAGATCATAATGGGATGAAATTAGAAATCAACTGCAGCAAAAACACTCAAAAACATGTGAACAAATTGAGGCTAAGTAGGATGTTATGAAACAATGAATGGGTTACCAATAATATCAAGAAAAAATCAAACACTTCCTGTAAATAAATAGAAATGAACACCCAACAACCCCACATCTCTGGAACACAGCAAAAGCAGTCCTGAGAGGGAATTTCATAGGACTACAGCCCTACCTTAAAAAATAAGAAAAATTAATAATAATCTATTTAACCCTACAACTTAAAGAATTAGAAATATAACCTCAAGAAAAGTCCATAGTAAGTGGAAGGAAGGAAATATTAAGATTAGAGCAGAAATAAATAACATAGAGGTCATATATATATATATATATTCAATGAAATGAAGAGTTGGTTCTTTGAAAAGATAAACAAGATAGATGAACCTTTAGCCAGACTCATCAAGAAACAAAGTGAGAAGACTTAAATAAATAAAATCAGAAATGAAAGAGGTGAAATAACAACTAACACCACAGAAATACAAGAGATTGTAAGAAAATACTGTGAACAACTATATGCCAACAAGGTGGACAATGTGGATGAAATGGACAAATTCCTAAAAAAATACAATCTCCCAAAACTGAATCAGGAAAAATCAGAAAACCTGGATAGGCCCAAAACAACTGATGAAATTGAAGCAGTAATTAAAAATATCCCAGCAAACAAGAGACCTGGTCCAGATGGTTTTACAGAGGAGCTTTACCAAACATTCAAAGAAGAAGTAACACCTATCCTCCTCAAACTATTAAAAACAAAAACAAAAACAAGCAAAAACAAACAAACAAAAAAAAGAAAGGAACACTTCCAAGATCTTTCTGTGAAACCAGTATTACACTAATTCCAAAATCAGATAAAGACACTACAAAGAAAGAGAATCACAGGCCAACATCCCTGATGAACCAGCTTCTGGTTGCTCCTTAGCTCTGTCTCGGAGGCAGGAGAGGCTCCCTCCCGCCACTGCCCCTGCGCTCCCCAGCTGTGAGCCCGGCTTCTGGCTGAACAGCGCTCACCCTGTGGGAGTGCACTGACCACCAGGAGGCAGCTCCTGCGTTGAGCGTCTACCCCCTGGTGGTCAGTGTGCATCATAGTGACCAGGGGTTCCACTGTTCAGTCGATTTGCATATTAGGGTTTTATTATATAGGATAGTACTGGAAGCTTTAGCCACAGTAATCAGACAAGAAGAAAATATAAAAGGTATCCAAATTGGAAAGGAGGAAGTAAAACTCTCATTATTTGCAGATGACATGATATAGTACATAGAAAACCCTAAAGACTCCACCAAAAAAATCTTACATTTAATAGATGAAATCGGTAATGTAGCAGGATACAATATTGACACCCCAAAATCAATGGCAGTTTTATGTACCAATAGTGAATTTTCAGAAAGAGAAACTAAACATACAATCACACTTACCATTGTAACAAAATAATTAAGATACTTAGGAATAAACTTAACCCAGGAGGTAAAACTACAGGTCATTGAAAAAAGAGATAAAGATATAAACAAGTGGAAGAATATACCGTGCTCATGGATTGGTAGAATTAACATTATTAAAATAACCTACTACTCAGAGCAATCTATAGATTCAATGCAATCCCTATTAGCATACCAGCAGCATATTTCACAGATCTAGAACCAAAATTTGATATGGAACCAAAAAAGAATCTGAATAGCTGCAGCAATCTTGAGAAAGAGGAACAAAATTGGAGGGATCACAGTATCAAATATCAAGTTATATTACAAAGCCACTGTAATCAAAACAGCCTGGTACTGGCACAATGACAGGCATATAGATAAATGGCAAAGAACAGAGAACCTGAAAAATGACCCAAGCCAGTATGCTCAATTAATATTTGACAAAGGGGACAATAACATACAATTTAGTCAAGACAATCTCTTTAGTGAAAGCTTGGGAAAATTGGACAGGTACATGCAAAAAAAATGAAACTAGACTACCAACTTACAGCATACACAATAATAAACTCAGAATTGATAAAATACTTAAATGTAAGTTGTGAAACTATAAATATCTTAGAAGGAACTATAGGCAGCAAAATATCAGATATCCCTTGTAGCAATATGTTTGCCAACAGATCGCCTATGGCAAGGGAAAGTAAGGACAAAATAAACAAATGGGACTACATCAAAGTAAAAACTTCTATACGGCAAAGGAAACCATCAACAAAATGAAAAAGGAGCCCACTGTGTGGGAGAACATATTTGGCAATGATACATCTGATAAAGGGTTAATATCCAAAATATATAGGGAACTCATACAACTCAACAAAAGGAAGACAAACAATCCAATTAAGAAATGGGCAAAGGACCTAAATAGACACTTCTCCAAAGTGGACATACGAATGGTCAAGAACATATGAAAAAAAATGCTCAAAACCAGTGATCATCAGAGAGATGCAAATTAAAACGACAATGAGGTATCACCTCACACCTGTCAGAATGGCTACCATTCACAAATCAACAAATGGCAAATGCTGGCAAGGATGCAAAGAAAAGGGGATCCTAGTACAATGCTTGTGAGAATGCAAACTGGTACAGCCTTTATGGAAAACAGTATGTAGTTACCTCAAAAAAATTAAACATGGAATTGCCTTTTACCTAATGATCCCACTTCTAGGAATATTTCCTAAGAAAACCAAAACACCAATCAGAAAGTATGTATTCCTATGTTCATAGTGGCACAATTTACAATAGCTAAGATTTGGAAATAGCCCCAGTGCCCGAGAGTAGATGAATAGATAAAAATCTGTGGTACATTTACACCATAGAATACTATGCAGCAATAAAAAAGAACAATCTCTTACCCTTTGAGACAGTATGGAGGGACCTGGAGAATATTCTGCTAAATGAAATAACCCAGTTAGCAAAAGGCAAGTATCACATGATCTCACTCACATGTAGAATCAATTGAACAAAATAAACTGATGAATAAAAAATAGATCCAGAGACATAGAAGCATGGAAGAGTCTATTGATTCTCAGAGGGAAGGCAGTGGTGGTTGGGTGTGTGGGTGTGTGGGATGGAAGAGATCAACCAAAGAACTTGCATGCATATTATATGCATAACCCATGGACACAGACAATAGGGTGGTGGAACCCTGGGGAGAG
Organism: Myotis brandtii; assembly: GCF_000412655.1. Classification (NCBI taxonomy): domain Eukaryota; kingdom Metazoa; phylum Chordata; class Mammalia; order Chiroptera; family Vespertilionidae; genus Myotis; species Myotis brandtii. Next base: position 2,155,939 of record NW_005365372.1, on the reverse strand, counting down.
GCGGGCTAGAAGGGGTCAATGGGGGAAAAAAGGAGACATATATAATACTTTCAATAATAAATATTTTTTAAAAGGTTAAAAAAAAACACATTGGTTTCTGGCAGTGGCCAGGTAGTTTAGTCTCTCTCTCTCTCTCTCTCTCTCTCCTCCCCTCCCTCTCTTTCTAAAATGAATAGGTAGTGTGGGCATCATGGCTCAGCAGTTGAGCGATGACATGTAAACCAGGAGGTAATGGTTCGATTCCCGGTTGGGGCACATGTCTTGGTTGCAGGCTGCATCCCAGTGGGTGGCATGCAAGAGGCAGCCAATCAATGAATCTCTCTCATCATTGATGTTTCAATCTCTCTCTCCATCTCCCTCTCAGAAATCAATAAAACTATATTTTTAAAAAATAAAATCAATAAGTAAACAATTAACAAAAAATGGATCCTGGCTGGCTTGCTCAGTGGTTAGAGTGTTGGCCTATAGACTGAAGGTTTTGCTGGTCTAATTCTTGGTCAAGAGCATGTACCTTGTTTGTAGGTTTAATCCCTGGCTCTGGTCAAGGTATGTGCAGGAGGCAACCAATCAGTTGATGTGTCTCTCTTACATTGATGCTTCTCTCTCTTTCCCCTCCTCCCTCATCTCCTTGGTTGAGGATTAAAAAAATATGATAGACTTTCTGATATTACAAAATAACAACAACAAACAAGGTTGGGCAAAAGTAGACCAAGAGTTGTGCATCTGAAAAATACAATAATAAATAAATAATTAATACTACAAAAATACACTCTGTTTTGCATACTCACAACTGTAAACCTACATTTCCCACTACTGCATAAAGTGCAAGTTTGGTGTTTGAAATGGCTTTTAGAAAAGCAATTTTTAAAAAATTATTGAATTTATTGGGGTGACATTGGTTAATAATATTATATAGGTTCAATGTGTACAATTTTATAATACATCATCTGTATATTGTGTTCCTTGCTTACCATTCAAAGTCAAGTCTCTGTAGGTCACAATTTATAACCACTATTCCTTTTTTACCTGCCAGCACAACTCTTTCCCTGTGATAAGGTAATCCTTATACAGTTGTCTGTCTAAGAGGTGTTTTTTTCTGTTTTCTTTCTTTATTTTTTCTTTTCTTTCTTTCTTTTTTTTTTTTTTTGCTTAATCCCTTCATCTTGGAGAACCAAGATTGTGGTGCAGATAAACCTGGAACTCGCCACCTCCCACAACCACATCAAAATTACAACCAAAATATAGATCAATCATCATTCAGAACTTCCTGAAAGCGGGCTGAATGGAAGTCCTACATCTAGAGAAGTAAAGAAAATACATCTAGACAGGTAGGAGTGTGGAGGCTCAGAATGGGCTGTTCTGACCCCACCAGTGGTGTTTTTTTGTTATTGTTTTTGTTTTTAATACTTTATTGTTGAAAGTTTTACATATGTCTTCTTTATCCCCCATTGACCTCTCCCCACCCACTCCCCCCCCTCACATGCCCCACACCCTTATTGTTTGTGTCCATAGGTCATGCTCATATGCATGCATACAAGTACTTTGGTTGATTTATTACCCCCCTCCCAGTCTCCCCTGCCTTCCCTCTGAGGTTTGACCATCTGTTCAATGCTTCTATGTCTCTGGATCTATTTTTGTTCATCAGATTGTGTTGTTCATTATATTCCACAAATGAGTGAGATCATGCCGGGGTTCTTGTTCCAGCATTAGGAAGGGTTCATGAAATCTGGAGAAGGCTATGCGTAGGAGTCCAGAGATGAAATATAAATTTGAAAGGCATTTGGGGGTCAGAGGAACCTAGTTTAAAGGAAACTAAGACCTAAGTTCGAAGTTCTCCTCGTCCCATGACCCCATGCTTTTTATTAACACAATTTGTCCTGAGGCGAGGCAGAGATATACACTTCAAAGGGTCAGGGTTTCATACAGAGTCCATTGTCAGAATGAATTAGCCTACGGCTGTTCAGGTCTTTGGCCAGTAGGAGGCAATAACATGTAGATTAAGATGCCCTGAGCTGTCTGGCAGCCAAGCAATCATCCCTTTTCAGGTTTGGGGAAATGCCTTCAGCCATTCCCAACAGGAGACT
>NW_005365372.1:2147797-2153206 GCF_000412655.1 Myotis brandtii | reverse complement strand
CGGATCCGGCCCGTTTGAAATGAATAAAACTAAAAAAAAAAAAGCCCGTACCCTTTTATGTAATGATGTTTACTTTGAATTTATATTAGTTCACACAAACACTCCATCCATGCTTTTGTTCCGGCCCTCTGGTCCAGTTTAAGAACCCATTGTGGCCCTCGAGTCAAAAAGTTTGCCCACCCCTGCTTTAGATGAAACTCTTGAAATTATGACATGCTAGAATTGGCTTCTGACAGATCATGTGATATTTATCTTTCTCCAACTGGCTTATTTTGCTTAGCATAATGCTTTCCAGGTCCATCCATACGGTGACAAATGGTAACACTTCTTTCTTTTTTACAGCAGCATAGTATTCAATTGTGTATGTGCACCAATGTTTTTTAATCCACTCACTGGCTGAGGGGCACTTAGGCTGTTTGAAAATCTTAGCTATTGTAAATTGTGCTGCTATAAACATAAGGGTGCATATATCCTTTCTGATGGATGTTTCTGATTTATTGGGATATATTTCTAGAAGTGGGATTACTGGGTCAAATGTGAGTTCCATTTTTAATTTTTTTGAGGAAAGTCATACTGTTTTCGACAGTGGCTGCACCAGTCTGCATTCCCACAAGCAGTGGACTGGGTTCCTTTTTCTCCATATCTTCGCCAGCACTTGTCGTTTGTTGATTTCTTTATGATAGCCATTCTGACAGGTGTGAGATGGTACCGCATTATCGTTTTGATTTGCATCTCTCAGATGATTAGTGACTTTGAGCATGTTTTCATATGTCTCTGGGCCTTCTGTAAGTTCTCTTTTGAAAAGGGTCTATTTTAGTGGTTCTCAACTTTCCTAATGCCACGACCCTTTAATACAGTTCCTCATGTTGTGGTGACCCCCAACCATAAAATTATTTTTGTTGCTACTTCATAACTGTAATTTTGCTAGTGTTATGAATCGTAATGTAAATATCTGATATGCTATATGTGTTTTCCCATGGTCCCGACCCACAGGTTGAGAACCGCTAAATTTTAGATCCTTTGCCGACTTTTGATTGGATCATTTATCTTCCTTTTGTTAAGTTGTATGAGTTCCCTGTAAATGCTGGAGATTAAACCCTTACCAGAGATAACATTGGAAAATATGTTCTCCCATACAGTGGGCTTTGTTATTGTTTTGTTGATCATTTCTTTTACTGTGCAGAAGCTTTTTATTTTGATGTAGTCCCATTTGTTTATTTTCCCTTTAGTTTCCATTGCCTGTACTAAGAAAACTGCAGGACGTTGTAAAAAGGGATAGAGGAACACTTAAACAAATGAAAGATTATACCCTGTTCATGAGTTGGTAGAATCAACATCATCAAAATTTCCATATTGCCCTAACTGGTTTGGCTCAGTGGATAGAGCGTCAGCCTGCAGACTGAAAGGTCCCAGGTTAGATTCCGGTCAAGGGCATGCACCTTGGTTGTAGGCACATCCCCAGTAGGGGGTGTGCAGGAGGCAGCTGATGGATGTTTCTCTCTCATCGATGTTTCTAACTCTCTGTCCCTCTCCCTTCCTCTCTGTAAAAAAATCAATAAAATATATTTTAAAAAAATTTCCATATTATCCGAAGCAATCTATAGATTCAACGCAATCCCCATTAAAATACCAATGGCATATTTTACAGACCTAGAACTAACTCTCCAAAAATTCATATGGAGTAAATAACACCTCGAATAGCCACATCATTCCTGAGAAAGAAGTATAAAGTTGGAGGGATCATAATACCAGATATCAAGCTATATTACAAAGACACTGTTCTCAAAACTGCTTGGTACTAGCATGAGAACAGACATATAGACCAATGGAACAGAACAAAAAACCCAGAAATTGACCCAAGCCACTATGCTCAATATTTGACACAAGAGGCAAGCACATACAATGGAGTCAAGACAGTCTCTTCAATAAATGATGTTGGGAAAATTAGACAGATACATGTAAAAAATTAAACTGGACCGCCAATTTATACCATACACCAGGGGTCCTCAAACTTTTCAAACAAGGGGCCAGTTCACTGTCCCTCAGACCATTGGAGGGCTGGACTATAGTTTAAAAAAAAACTATGAACAAATTCCTATGCACACTGCACATATCTTATTTTGGAGTAAAAAAAAACAAAACAAAACGGGAACAAATACAATATTTGTATTTGCATGTGGGCTGCGGGCCGTAGTTTGAGGACCCCTGCCATACACAAAAATATACTCAAAATGGTTAAAGGACTTACATGTAAGATGAGAAACCACAAAAATATTAAAAGAATCCATAGGCAGCAAAATATCAGACATATGTCATAGCAATATATTATCAATATTAGCTCCTAGGACAATGGAGACTAAAGAGAAAATAAACAGATGGACTACATAAAAATAAAAAGCTTCTTCACAGCAAAAGAAACCATCAACAAAACAAGAAAGCCCACTGCATGGGAGAACATATTTGCCAATGTTATCTCCGATAAGGTTTTAATATCTAAAATGTATAGGGAACTCATACAACTTAACAAAAGGAAGATAAATAATCTAAAAATGGGCAAAGGACTTAAATAGACACTTTTCAAAAGTGGACATACAGAAGGCCAAGAGGCATATGAAAAAATGCTCAAAATCACTAATCATCTGAGAGATACAAATCAAAACGACAATGAGGTACCATCTCACACCTGTCAAAATGGCTATCATCAACAAATCGACAAATGAAAAGTGCTGGCAAGGATGTGGAGAAAAGGGAACCCTCTTGCACTGTTGGTGGGAATGCATATTGGTGCAGCCACTGTGGAAAACAGTATGGAGTTTCCTCAAAAAATTAAAAATGAAACTCCCATTTGACCCAGTAATCCCACTTCTAGGAATATATCCCAAGAAACTAGAAACACCAATAAGGATTTATGCACCCTTATGTTCATAGCAGCACAATTTACAATAGCTAAGATTTGAAAACAGCCTAAGTGCCCATCAGCAGATGAGTGGATTAAAAAGTGTGGTACATCTACATGATGGAGTACTTACTACCACTGCTGTAAAAAAGAAAGAATTCTTACCATTTGCAACAGCATGGATGGACCTGAAGAGTATTATGATAAGTGAAATAAGCCAGTTGGGGAAAGATAAGTATTACATGATCTCACTCATTTGTGGAATATAATGAACCACATAATCTGGTGAACAAAAATAGATCCAGAGACATAGAAGCATGGAGCAGACCTTCAAACCTCAGAGGGAAGGCAGGGGACGGGTGGGTAAGAGATCAACCAATGGACTTGCATGCATGCATATAAGCATAACCAATGGATCCACATAGTAGGGGGTCAGTGCATGTGCTGGAGTGTGGAAGTTGCTAGGGAGAGGTCATTGGGGGAAAAGAAGACATATGTAATACTTTAAACAATAAAGAATTTAAATTAAAATTAATTAATTAATTAAAAAATAAAAGAGGAAAAAGGATTAGTAATGTAAAAAAAGAAGAAATGTATAAGTCTTTCAAAGTTACTGAGGGGTGCATAACACAGACCCCGCCACTGGACACAAACAGGGCAGCACAGCATCTTCAGCAGTTGGTCCCCTTAGCGAACTTCTCAGGCTGGGCCTGCTAACAATAGGAGCACTACTTCCCAAGGAAAGTGCAGTCTGAGCCTCCCAGGCAAACAGAATCCCCCTGGTTCCCTCTGCCTAATGTTACCTGTGCTCTTTTTCATCTCTGCTGCTATGGGTTTGAGGTCTCTAGCTGGGGTTAAGATCTCACACTCCCAAGGGGATGGAGCTTTGCAGCCGATGTTCCTTGGTCCCCTCAGCCACTGCACCTGCTCAAGGAGGGATCTTCATTTCCATGACTCCGCTCCTCTTACCAGTTTTGACCTGGCTTCATCAGTGCTCCTTGGCATACTATTTCTGATCAGCTACACTTCTGTCAGTTTTCAAGTTGATTGCACAGTAATATAGCTGTAAATCTGGAAGCAAGGACACAGCCTCCAGCTATTCAGCAACCATCTTGCCTCCCCTCCCAAAGTTTAAATTTTAAGAGACTTTTATTTTAAACTGAGAAATGACTTTTGAGTTAATCCAATGGCCTCCTGGAATACCTCAAGGATTTATTCTCTCTCCTTATAAAAAAGTCTTTAAACTAATTAGGCATAATTAGTACACTTGATATTACATAAGAAGCTTTGCCAAAAAACAACAAAAATCTATGTTCTATTTGTATGCATATATTATTTATTTATTTTTAGAGAGAGAGGAATGGATAGGGAGAGAGATAGAAATATCAATGAGAGAGAAACATCGATCTACTGCCTACAGCCCGGCCCCTACTGGGGATCAAGCCTGCAACCCAGGCATGTGCCCTGATTAGGAATGGAACCAAGAACATCTTGGTTCATGAGTCGATGTTCAATGAGCCACATTGGTTGGGCTGTGTACATATATCATTATTAAAATGACTGTTGTAGAGATTTCAGCCTGCCCTAGGGAGGAACTTGGGAAGATCCAGAGCCAAATTCAAACAGGGAGCTCTCAGGGATTATAGATGTCCTGTAAGTGACACATCTGTAATGGCATATTTTACAGACTTAGAATGAACTCTATAAAAAAGAACTCCTTATAAATGACAGAAGTGTAGCTGATCAGAAATAGTATGCCTAAGGAGCACTGATGAAGCCACATCAAAACTGGTAAGAGGAGCGGAGTCAAGGCAAGCCAAGAGTGATGGTTCCCTCGGGTACTTGTGGTGCATACATTTGGAGTGTATGAATTGCTTCTAATGCTCTACACACACTTTCAATAAGCCATGTGCAGCATTTCACTATTTTTTAAACTAGAGGCCAGATGCACAAAAATTTGTGCACTCGGGAGGTGGTCCCTCAGCCCAGCCTGTGCCCTCTTGCAGTCTGGGACCCCTCGGGGGATAACCACCTGCTGGCTTAGGCCCGCTCCCCAGGGGATTGGGCCTAAGCTGGCAGTCAGACATCCCTCTGGCAGCCCGGGAGACCTCAGGGGATGCCCACTTGCCAGCGGGGAGCAGGCCTAAGCTGCAGTCAGACATCCTTAGCACTGCTGAGGAGGCGGGAGAGGCTCCCACCACCACTGCTGTACTGGCAGCATTCAGCCTGGCTTGTGAATGAGCAGAGCTCCCCCTGTGGGAGTGCACTGACCACCAGGGGGCAGCTCCTGCATTGAGTGTCTGCTCCCTGGTGGTCAGTGTGTGTCATATTGACCAGTCATTCCCAGTTGTTCTGCTGTTAGGGTCAATTTGCATATTACCCTTTTATAATATAGGATAGAGGCCTGGTGCATGGGTGGGGGCTAGCTGGTTTTCCCTGAAGGGTGTCCCGGATCAGGGTGGGGGTCCTGCTGGGGTGCCTGGCCAGCTTAGGTGAGGGCTGAGGGCCGTTTT
>NW_005365372.1:2136067-2147508 GCF_000412655.1 Myotis brandtii | reverse complement strand
AGGGCCATTTTCAGGCTGGCCACAGCCCCTTCAGGGTGGGGGGCCCTACTGGGGTGCCTGGCCAGCCTGGGTGAGGGGCTGATGGCCGTTTTCAGGCTGGCCATTCCCACTTACTGGAAGCAGTTATCTGGGATTTATTTAACTTTTATAATTGAAGCTTTGTAGCCTTGGTCCCAGCCCCTCCTTGAGTGGAGGTCAAGCCAGCTGGAAGCAGGTATCTGGGATTTATTTATCTTCTATAATTTAAACTTTGTAGCCTTGAACGGAGCCCAAGCTGGCCAGGGCAGGTGGGAAGCTTGGCTTCCTTCATTGCCGGGGCAACCCAAGCCTCCTGCTCACTCCAGCTCCGTGGCCGCCGCCGTCTTTGTGATGGAGTGAGAGAGTGGTGGAGTGATGGTTAATTTGCATATTACTCTTTTATTAGATAGGATAAGCTATGGTACATATTTTTTCTGGATATATCTACTTTAAAGGAACTATTTTGGGCAAATGCCTCCAAGAACACCTTCATAATATTTCTCCTGGTAAAATTATATATGAATCTAATCTAGATAAATATTGTATAGCTATAGCAATAAGTGATAAAAATCTAAGTAAAGTACCTGGATATTATGGGAAAAGACTTGCAGCGACTTGACTGATCTGTCATAGTATATCATGTCCTTGGACTCACCAGCCATGCTCTTATGTCTAGATGTCTGTGAAATAAGAAAAAAAATCAATGGTTCCCTTTCAGAAATTATTAGACTTACTTTGTAGATATGTCTGTAACTAACCCACACTCCTTGCATCCTGGACACTTGTGGGAAGCCCTATGGAATACTCAAACTCTAACTTATTTTAGGGTTACCTCTACACTATGGCATGGTAAATCAAAATTTGGGGGTCCATTCAATATATCCCAACTCCTCTGTAGTCATAGCTATAGCTACCCAATAACAACAGTATTCCTGGTTGGTCCTCTAAAAAAATAAAAGGAGAATAGTTGGAGGATTTGGTGTGGCCTTGGTATTCTGGGACAAGCTGAACTTTCAGTTAATGAAGAATATCACTTATTAGAAATAGACTCTCTAAAATAAGTCTTATAGAGGGAATGCTGTTTTAAGTAGAAGGTAAAGGGTGGGAAGCAACAAGGAAAGACATTGAGGCTTTAGCTCAGTGGATATAACAGTCTTAACAGAGTATAAAAACTCATGCACAAAGCCAACAATGGGAATGCACCTATAACCTAACTCAACAGGGCCTGTTGTCTATGCTAATGCAAAGGGAATCTGAAGTAGCTATGAGACAATGGCCAACTATAATCAGTGCAGAAGCCCAGGTAACACATTCATGGGACTCATATGGTTCCCCTGGATTAAAAAAAAATTTGAATGGAAAATATGATCTACAATGTTGTGTCTTAAAAGCCCAGTTATATCCTCCACTTAAATTCTCAGTAGTTCAACTGGATGTTATAGGGACCATCCTGAATAACACTACTTCCCATTGGAAGTAGATAAGTCATATTTTAAAATAATAAACAATGGGAACCCATCTCACTATATGATTGTGAAAATTAAAAAGGTGAATGATTATGCCCCCAATCTACATGGAATACTAAAGTCTTCCAATCCTGGCCTATTGTATATACCCCAAGAAATATCAATATATGGTACATAGGAAAGGGGCATTTTTGTTGGGAAAGGTTAGCAAAATCTTCTGTATTACTAAGGGATTTTTATTGTAATATCACCAAGTTTACATTAAATACTATGGGAATATGGTGTAATACTGAAATTATAGGCAAAATACCTTTGCCTGAGGTTAATAAAACCTATAGTAATATTGATACTGAAAATCCAATCTCGTTTATATGGAAACTAATGGGCCAGGAGAAAAAATAGAGCTTCTGGCTAATGAAATAGTAGAGAGTCTTAATTCATCTGGCCAAACATATCATAACGTACAAGTGACAGTGGACAAAGGAAAAAAGCATATTATTAGCTTAATAAAAATTATGATAATACATGTAAAGGGTTCTTCAGTTGGCCAGGATGCTTGATCCCCTCAGACTCTTTCTTGTCTAGTATTAGACATTTTCTGCACCTAATCAGTGTTACTGCTTCAATATTGTTGCTTTTGTTCCTGGTATGTAAATGTTATACTAGATGCAGAAAAACAAAACTTAAGACAAGCAGCAAAATGACTCGGATCATGGTAACTCAAAGATTAGAAATGATCCAGAGTACTTTTTAACAAGGACATATAGGATCTGACTGCCTCCTATGCACCTGCCTTTTTAAAAATAATAATAATAATCCGACCTTGAATGCCATCTAAGGTTATGGTCTTGCCCCATCCCCAGCAGTCCACCCTGTTCAGCAAGACAAATACCGGCTCTGAGACATCATGGGAATGAGCCTTCTTAGCATTGGTCATCAATGCATCATTTGGATTGATTTATAACCAAAAGGGGGACTATGGACAAAAAGAGGCCACATACTAAACTTGATAAGCTTAGGGGAGGCTTGTGTGGTGGCCTTATAAACTCAGAGACCTAAAGTAACCACATAAGTTGATCTGACATTAAAACTTTTAAACTGAAAGCAGTTTAAGGCAGACAGTCTTATCCTAGGCTAGGATCTTCCCTGACTAAAGTCAATTTTACCTTAATTGAGCCCATAGATTTTCTTTTGCATCTAAGATAACAGAGCTTTGGAATATCAAGGTAACTTGACCTTTTCTGGACCCCTCGGGGCACAACAACCACACCAGAGCAGACACCACAAATCTTTTCATTGTTATTGTTACCATGTTTTTGAATGTTTACTATCCTGTACCCACCTTTGCAAAAGATGTATATGTTTATCATTTTACTTTTTATTGAATCACAGAGGTTTCCCCTGATTTCCTTTCTCCTGCCTCCCTAATCTATCACCAATGGATTTTATGTAACACACCCCTCCTCTTTTGATTGTAATACATAAAATAAGGTACACAACTGCCATTCTCTGGAGCATTTTCTTAATCCTTTGCGATTTCCTTCCCAGCAATAGTCATCAGTTTGGCTCAAATAAGCTCATAAAACTTCTCTACATGATTGAACATTTCTTACATTCACAAATGTGTGACCTGATGGTAAGACAGTGAGCTGTTTACCCAGGGCAACCCCTGACTAGAGGAAGAATGGAGAGTAGGTGCCTGAGTGAGGGTTAACTCTCTCTAGGAATGTTAGAGAATTGTGTGAACAGGAATCTAAACAGATCATTATACAATCAAGCAATTTTCACATTCAAATTCCAGTTTAATTATAGTAATAGTCAAAGGCAGGGAGTCTTTCCTTTAAATTAAATCAGTAAGAAACTACTAACTGCAAAGATAGCATCTAAAGTCCCTATATAATTTACAATTAAAAGTAAGATAGATTTCCCATACTGAGGTTTACAAAAATGAGCAGGAGACCTGATCTGGTAGGTCATTTGCATTAAAAGGTAGTATTTATTATTTTATTCTATTATAAAAATAATTCATGCTAGACACAAGATATTTGAAATATTCAAAAAAACTTTACCAACAAAACAAAATTACTCTAATCTCATTATGTAAACATAACCCCCATTAACATTGTGGTTCATGTCCTTCCAAAAAATTATTTTTAATGAGCACTAATGCACATGTTTGAAAACCTCCCCTTTCTATGAGAGATCACAATTCCCTGAAACTCTGTGTTTGGGAGGCCAGGGTTCTATCATTAAGCTCTTGACACCCCTGCCCATTTTGCCCAAATGGCTATTAAAACAAGCCTTTGTTTCACTAATGATTATTTAAAAAATTCACTTCCCATGAAGTGGCTGAGCTATCAAAGCTTCTCCTGTTTACAAGCCTTTTCAGAGTTGACTAAAAACTTTACCTATTAGAACATCAAGGTCTTTTTAATCAACAAGGCCAATTGCAAAATCCTCTTCTAATAATTTTTGCAAGCCATTATTGAAATAGATATAAACAACTTTTTTAGCCACATGAGGCCTAAAAAAAGGACATAATCCTTTCAACCACCAAATCTTAATGGGCTTTTTTTGTAAAGACTATTTTCAATAAAAGCTTCTAGATTTTTATTATTATTATTATTTTTTAACAGAGAAAGAACCAGGGAGAAAATTACTTGTAGAATTTAGTCAAGTTCCATTAGTTAATTTTTACTAGAAATTAAATAAGAATGAAAAGTTGGTTCAACACAAGAGATGAAAAAAAAAAAAACCCTACTGTAGGAATTATGTGAGTTTTGGAAAAGATCTCAATATCCAGCAATGTAAAAGGATAAATTTATTGTTGCTCAAGATAAAGACAAGTCAAGAAATTCTGGTGTCATATCTAAGAGAAACATTTCAGATTAGTGGAAAAACCATTTTTTTTTCTTCTGGGTGCCCTCTGTGTCCCCACCTGTTACTGGTGGAAGTGGAATTCTTGCAAAGCCACAAGGAAAGGAATTTCCTGAGACTTGCATGAGAAGATGAGTAATCTTTATTTCCATGGAATTAAACCCCTGAGTTTTCAATGTCCTATTTCCCTCTGTCTCGCTATGGTAAAAGTCCAATGTTGTCTTTAGCAGGGCTAGGATTAAAGCCACAGCCCAGAGTATCCACTCCATATTAAAGTCCAGTCCAGGCCAGAATGAGACTAGGTTAGTTTGTGTTCCCAGCTGCAGTCTATTGTGTGTGAGATACACATAGTCATGGGCCATGTGGCTGCTTAAGGCCACATGGCAGGCTAGCACACGGGCAAATGTGGTCACATAACAAGTGAGAAACAGGAGCCCATGAGTACAAGAGAGATATAACTCTTTGTCTTGGGAATATAACTAGGAGCTTAACTGATTTACCCTGCAGGACATCACATTCTTGCAAGTGGCTCTACCTCCTAGCCAATTGTCTTTTCCTCAGGTTAGACTGATGGGCAAGCGTCTTTCCTGAATCACCCTGACTTCATTGCACATGCATCCATTTCCTCCTTTGTTTGATTCCTCACCTCAGTGATTTACAGGGAATGGAACTCTGGTTCCTGTTAGGGTTGCTGAAAGAGGAACGCACAAAGCCAAAAGTGGCAAAGAGTTATAAATGTATTACATCATCTGGAAACCAGAGAGGCTGAGCCCCCAAATGGTGTCAGTACCCGGGGGCTGGGAAGTCAGAAGTTTTAAAGGACTTTAGGTGGGCTTTTTCAGTTAGGAATACACTGGGTGGGTCCGGATCCTGGGCAAGTCTGGAGGGGAAAGTTGCTGGTCTTAGCAAATGGAATGTGGTCTAAGTGAAAGGGAATGTCTGTTACGAAATGATCTAAAGGTCAGTTTCTCAGGGGACGGAATATCAATTCGATCATTTGATCAGATGTAACAGTTCCCTATTGTTGGGAAGCTGCAGGTTCCTGGAAAAGCTGCCAAGAAGACCATGCTTATAAAGTCTGGCCTTCCCTTTGCTTTCCTCTTATTATCAACATTAACTAGCTAGTTACAATCGTAACAATATTCTTGTTAAACATTTATGTAGTGCAGTATTTTACAATTTTTAAAATACTTTTATGAATATTATTTTATTTTATCCTTAGTAAACATTATTAGTGCTATTGTAAAAATATAGAGGCTTACAGTAATTTAATAGCTTACTCATACTGTTAGAATTTGAACTTAGATAAATCTAGCTACAAGACTTCATTCTGAACTACTGTGCTATCTTGCTCTCAGATTAATATAAATCAGTCATGTCCAATATTTTACTACTAAGAATCATTTTTTAGTATTTGATTTTTCCCAATACATGTCTTATCCTGAAATATTTTGCTTATCAAAATTTTGTATTCATTTATGATTTAAGACATATCTCTAAGTTTATTAAATTCTAGTAAAAAGTCAAAATAATTTAGCTTGTGTACTTTATCAACCCTATATATGATCCATTAATTGAGGTATTTGAGGAATTGAAAATACTTAGGAAAAAAACTTGTCAAACCTCTATTATAATTACCTCAATGACTCTCTTTTCAGAGTGAATGGATACTGTGCTATTCTAAGGCCATCTTCAGATATAATGTTTTATGACACTGATTAAACAGATATATTTAATAACTTTTTTCAAGGTCATAGAGCTAGTGAAAGTAGGAATTACATTTATTTATCTTTGTAAGCATTTTTGTTATGCTTTGCTTTGCCTTATGATGGTCTCAGGAGATCAAGTGACCAGACTGACTAGATCACAGTCCTCCTGAGTTTCCAGTCCCTACCAATTTATTAGAGGACTTGTTCAAAAGAGGCATAACTTCAAGTGCAATAATTTGTAGAATTCAACCATTTAAACTAAAATTTAATTATTTAATTAATAATAAAATTGCCAGAGACTTTGTACTATAAGCACTATCAACAGTAGTTAGGGACCTGAGTGGCAGAACAAAAACAGCAGAGTGTAAAGAAAGAGAAGATTGAACATTTTTATTCTGTTAATTGATATTGTTTTTATGTCTGGCATTATGAATGGAAATACTATCTCCTTTAGTACTTCAATTTATATTTAAATAGATAGATACCAGATCTAGTAACTGTTCCTGAAGTAATGAGCAAGCAATAGAATATACTACAAATGTAAATCTAATTTATATGCCCAGGTAAATCCATGAAATAAATATCAAATGTTGCAGAGTTCTCTAAATTGTAAGTCTGATTTACCCACACAAGTGTCTAAATAGTTTTTTTTCTAAAATTTTATGATGATAACCATCTTAACCCAGACATATTCCTAATAATCAATTTTTACATCCTTTTTATTCTGCCATTACATTGGCAATGTTATTGATGTATATATAAGTATGTGCAAATACATACAAAACATGTATAAAATATTTATAGGTATTTTAGGGTTATTTTTTACTTATTATCCTCACTAATACTTCTATAAAATTGCATCTAGAAATCATTCCATATTCTGGTAAGAAAAAGTGTAGCTTCTGCATGGAACCTAATTAACAAGCAAGCAAAAATTTTAGTGATTCTATACCAGGCAGACTAGCAATTGCCTGGTATAGAATGAAATGGTATAGCAAGAAACATAACTGTCATAACAGAAGGAGAAATAGAAAAGTACAAATGCTATGCCAAGCATAAATATTAAAGATATCCAGATGACACTGGCCTGCCTGGATTTAAGTCACTAAATAGCTTTTGCTAGTGGAAATTTGCTTATGTATACTTTAACAAATTTAGAATACGATCTCCCATTTGACAAATCAGTGTTTCCTAACTTTTTCAAACATTTGAATCCCACAATCAAGAATTTTGCAATAGCTACATGTAATCATCATTATTATTTACTTAATATTTATAAAACATTATTAAATCATTCCATGAAAATTAGTGTTATTATTATGAATAAGATTTCCATAGCAATCACTACAGCAAATCTTGTCTTCATACAATGTATCTTTCTTTAGAATTGAAGTATCTCATTAATTTCTGAAAATGATACAACATGTTATATATTAATTTAGATTTTAGTACTGATAATACCATGGATTTTCAACAAATATAAGAGAACTGCCTATTCTATTCAATTACAACAAACATTTTAAACACAATCTCTATCTGAGAATGTATCAAACTCTTTCATAGATTTGAAATGGCTATCATAATCCCTACATTTTCTCACAGCCTTGGCTTTTATTGAATATTAGAGGCCCAGTGCACAAAATTTGTGGATGGGGGGGAAGGGGGGGTCCCCCCTAAACACCTCTGCCTCGCCCCACACCTGGGACCCAGGATTCCCTCATACAGCCTGTCGCAGGCACCCGGGACCTGGGCTTCCCTCCCTCTAGCTGGCCACAGGCACCCAGAACCCAGGCCTTTTAAGCCTGGGCCAGCCGCAGCCACAGGACACCATGGGCAGGCAGCTTCTCCTGGGCCGCAGCCACAGGTGCCCGGGACTGTGGGGCAAGCGGCTTGTCCCTCTCCCGGGCCACAGGTGCAGCCGCTAGCACCCAGGACCTCGGGGACTGTGGGGCGTGCAGAATGTCCCTCTCCCAGGTTGCAGGTGCAGGCGCAGTTGCTGGCGCCTGGGACCATGGGCAGGTGGTTTGTCCCTCTCCTGGGCCGCAGCCTGGCTGGTCCCCATTCCTCTCTCGGGAGCTCATTTGTGCTTGGCTGGTTCCCATTCCTCTCTCCCCAGTGTTGAGTGTCTGAACTGTTATGGTGTGATGGCGTGATGGCATGATGGCTTGAGGGCATGATGACCATTTGCATATTAGTTCTTTATTATATAGGATTCAATTTTAAGAAGCTCCATTTTGTCAGAGTTAAATAAAAAATTAGAAGAGGAGATGAAGTTAAGTAAAAGCATCATAAAAGTGAGAGAAACAATGGCTGAACTTCTGATGTTTTAAGCAGTGACAGAAAAAAAAAAAAACAGAACACTATCTTTTTATATTCTTTAACTAAAGGCCCAGTGCACAAATTCATGCATAGATGGGGCCCAGCCGGCCCAGTCGCAATTGGGGCAGATCGGGTCGGGCCTGTCAGGAGGAGGAGATGGTGGGAGGTTGGCCACCCAGCCTGGCTGGGGAGAGGGGCCATGGGCGATTGGCTGCTGGCCCTACCCCTAATCAGGGTGGGGGGCCAATCTGGGGAGTGGCTGGGTGGAGAGAGGCGCTGCAGGAGGTTGGCTGCTGGCCCCATCCTCTATTGGGGTGAGGGGAGCAATCAGGGGTGGGGCTGGCCCAGGGGGAGGGGCTGCAGGCCAATCAGGGTGGTGGGGGCCCATCAGGGGAGAAGCCAGCTGGGGAGAGGGGCTGCAGGAGGTTGGCTAGCTGGCCCCTCCCCCTATGGGGGGGGGCGGTCAGGGGTGGGGTGGCTGTGGGAGGTTGGCTGGCCGGACCCACCCTCTGATTGGGCCAGTTCGCTGGCTGCAGTGGGCATCATAGCGAGTGGTCATTCTGGTCGTTACAGCATTATGGTCCCTGGCTTTTTATATATATAAATAAAAAAATACCCACAATGGTGGTGACATTAAATAATGAAGAAAAAGTTAGTTATATTTAGTGTTCTTTATTTGAGAAAGCAGAGAAACATATAATTAAAAATACATCCAAAACATTAAAATAAAAATATGTGATCCTTACAGGGAAAACTTTAGTTATCTATAAAATTCAAGTATGTAAAACATTCCATTTGTAACATAATCAGGCAAGAAAATTGTCATTAAATTTTTGTAAGAGAATGTAGGAGGTCTGAATTTCTGATTATTATTTGGTTCATTAGAATTTACATAGATGCAACCAAGATCATGATGTATATTTTTTAATCATACAGAACTTTAATCATTTTGTAAAACAAAGTCCATATCCTGAGAACCTTCCAAGCCATAGAATTAGAAACTACTACAACCTTATCATATAGAATAAGCAGTTAATAATCAGTCATTGTTGATGATCAATAAGAAGTAGATATTTATTGTGAGATACCATTTTCCTAGTTAGTATTAAGAGTTGTTTCTCCTGATAAGAAAAGAACAATTCAAACCAGTCATAGAATGCAGAGGGGAATAAAACGGTATACAATTTGTTCAATAAAATGAACTTCAACAGTTCTTTAAAAATCAGTAAATATGAAAAAACCCTAGTAAGACTGATAAATAAATGAAAAAGAAAGGAGAAAATTTAACAAAATCAAGATTGAAAAATGTTATACCAATAGTGCTCCTGTAGCAGTTAATAGTATCAAAGGAAACACTACAAAGAAATGTACACTAATAAATTTGACAATTTAAGAGGAAATAGAACAATTTCCGGAAAACCAGAAACTACTAAAGCAAAATCAAGATAATCTAAATAGCCTATAATATTAAGTAAACATAGTTTGTAATTAGCAGTCTTTCATAAAAATATACTTGCCACAATTGGTTTTACTGGAAAACTGTCAAATATTTAAAGAAAAATTAATGTTAATTTTATACAGTCTTTCTCAGAAAATACAAAAGGAAAACACTTTCAAATTTATTTTAAGAGCCAGTATTACCTTGACCAAAATCAAAGACAGAACGAAAATGAAAACTAAAGACCAATGTTTCTCATAATCTTAAACACAAGTAGCCTCCACAAAATATTAGCAAATGAAATTCAATAATGGATAAAAATAATTATACACCATGCACAAGTCAGATTTATTCCATATATGCAAGATTGATTCAACATTTGGAAATTATTCCCTGTAACCAACCATAAAAAGACACTGAAGACAAAAATGTATAATCACATTAATTGATTTAGAAAAAAACATTTAACAGAACCCAATACCTTTTCATGATAAAAATTAAACTATTGCTATTCAGAAGCTCTTTATTTTGATGTAGTCCCATTTATTTGTTTCCTTTGTTTCTCTTGCCCTAGGCTTTGTAAGAGTGAAAATTTTTCTTTGTGAGATGTCTGATATCTTGCTGCCTGTTTTCTTCAATGACTTTTATGGTTTCATGAAACACATTTAAATCTTTTATTAATTTTGAATTTATTCTTGTGTATGGTGTAAGTTGGTGGTATAGTTTCATTATTTTACATGTAGCTGTCCAATTATTCAAACACCATTATAGAAGAGACTGCCTTTATTCCATTGTACTAGTATGCTCTTGCCTCCTTTATAAAAATTTGAGTATAATAGCTTGGGTTGATTTCTGGGTTCTTTGATTTGTTCTACTGATCTATATGCCTGTTCTTGTGCCAGTATAAGGATGTTTTGATTACAGTAACTTTGTAATATAGCTTGATATGTCATATTGTGATCCAAACAACTTTGTTTTTCTTTCTCAAGATTTCCATGACTATCAGCATCAAAATGAAAAGGTACCCACTGTATGGAAGAAATTATTTGCCAATACATCTGATAAGTGATCAAGATACAAAATATATGGTTACTCATACAACTCAACAAAAGAAAGACAAACAACTCAATCAAAACATGGGCAGAGGACCTGAATAGACATTTCTCCAAAGAGGACACACAAATGGCAAATAGATATATAAAAAAATTCTCAATGTCACTAATCATCAAAGATATGCAAATTAAAATGACAATGAGGTACTACCTCACTATTGTCAGGATGGCTACCAACAGTAAATCAACAAACAACAAGTGCTGATGAGGATGTGGAGGAAAAGAAGCTCTGCTACCCTTCTGGAATGCAGACTGGTACAGCTTATGGAAAACAGTGTGGAGTTTTCTCAAAAAATTAAATATGGAACTGCCATTGGACCCAATGATTCTACTTCTAGGAATGTATCTTTAGAAGCCTGAAACGCCAATCAGAAAGAAAATATAAGATAGTGGTTACCATAGTTACACAGTTCTTGTGAGTTTCACTTGTTTACACTGTTCTTGCACTTCCTCAGCCCATTAGCTTCCCAGATAAGATCTAGGGAGTGTTATAAGGTCAAGC
>NW_005365372.1:2130013-2130545 GCF_000412655.1 Myotis brandtii | reverse complement strand
ATTAGGACATGGAGGTGGAGGGAGCCATGAAGGCCATTCCTCCCATTTTTTCTTTTCTTTCTGCTCCTCTTTAGGAGCGGAGGGTGCAAGGGGAGGAGATTTATCCTCCTTGGCTTCTCTCAAAGGCTCTAGTAAATGAAATACTGTGTTCCACAAGGGAAAACAGTTTTTGGAGGCAAGTTTTTTCCTGCTGCTGACCTTTTTTCAAGTTCTAACTTTTTGGCAAACTTTTAAGATCTAATGTACCTTTTTCAAGAAAACAAGGGTTATGTTCTATAATAACATGCAAAAACTGTAAGAGATTACCTTCTGAAACTTTAACTCCTTAATCATGCAAATCAATAGTCTATAATAAAGTTTCTTACTTTTTTAAAAAGCCCAATCTACCTTTTTAAAGCCGAATCCTGCCCCGTCAGCCTGGTTGAGAAAACGTTCCCACACCGCCTACAGCTCCGGACCACTGTAGCTGATTGTGGGCGTTTGTGTGCGGTGAAATAACCCCTCACCTTTAAGGTGAATTTTCCTACCTTTA
>NW_005365372.1:2128084-2129963 GCF_000412655.1 Myotis brandtii | reverse complement strand
GTGTTTCCCTCCACGTCCTGCGTGGTTCAGGGTTCGGGTCTGGAAGAGGAGCCGCACAACAAATGAAATAGAAAAGACACAAGATAATTTGGGAATATGGGGGACCAGGCGAGCAAGTCCAACTCAAGAGGAAGGACTTCCACTGTGCTCAGGCCTCACCAAGCTTTTTATAGTGAGGGGTAAACAAGGTAGTGGTTACCATAGTTACACAGTTCTTGTGAGTTTCACTTGTTTACACTGTTCTTGCACTTCCTCAGCCCATTAGCTTCCCAGATAAGATCTAGGGAGTGTTATAAGGTCAAGCTTAATTATGCTAAGAGGACTGTGCCCTCTAAGCCAGGACTTGTTTGTGACTTTGCCAGAAGGTCAGTCCAAGGCTTAACCCTATTCCAGTTTCCCACAGATATACAAATGGCCATGAGACACATGAAAAAATGCTCAAAGTCACTAATCAGAGAAATGCAAATTAAAACCACAATGAGATATGACCTCACACCTGCCAGAATGGCTGTAATAAAAAAAATCAACAAACAACAAGTCCTGGGGAAGATGTGGGAAAAAGCGAACAATAGTTCACTGATGGTGGCAATGCAGAATGGTGCAGGCACTATGGAAAACAGTATAGAGTTTCCTCAAAAAATTGAAAGTGGAACTTCTGTTTGATCAATAATCCCACTTCTGGGAATATATCCTAAAAATCCCAAAACACCAATCAGAAAGAATATATGCACCTCTATGTTCATAGCAGTGCTATTTATAATAGCTAAGATTTAAAAATAGTTCAAGTGCCTATCAGTAGCTGCATGATAAAAAAGCTGTGTGACATTTACACTATGGAATACTATGCAGCTGTAAAAAAGAGGGATCTCTTACCCTTTGGGACAGCATGGATGAACCTGGAAAAGTTTATCCTAAGTAAAATAAGCCAATCTGAGAAAGACAAATGTCACATGACCTCAGTTATTTGTGGAATCTAATGACCAAAATGAATTGACCAACAAAATAAGACTTGAAGTATGGAGGCATGGGAATAGACTGACATACCTCTATGTGGGCTTGGAAGAATGAGGAGATAAACCAAAAAACTTATATACTTACTAGAGGCCTGGTGCACGAAACCTGTGCATGGGCGAGGGGGGTGGTTCCCTCAGCCTGGCCTGCACCCTCTCCAACCTGGGACACCTCGGGGGATGTCCAATTGCTGGTTTAGGTCCGATTTGTCAGTCAGACATCCCTCTCACAATCCGGGACCGCTGATTCCTAACCACTCACTTGCCTGCCTGCCTGATTGCCCTAACCACTCTGCATGCCTGCCTGATCACCCCTAACTGCTCTCCCCTGCCAACCTGATCACCCTTAACCACCTCTGCCTCAGCCCCCACCACCGTGGCTTTGTCCGGAAGGATGACTGGAAGATGTCTGATCAACTTGGTCTAATTAGCATATTACCCTCTCCACAGCCCCTATTCCTGCCACTGTTCCGACCGAGGCCAGACACCCAGGTGCTGTGCTTGGCCTGCTGGGACTGCTATGGCCACCAGGAAAGCCTCCCCACCCTATCTCTGACTCCAGCGCCCTGATCCCGGGTCCACTTCTGCCAAAGGAGAGCTTTGCCCATGCAGCTGCCTGAGACTGAGACTAAGCAACTCCAAGGTCCCCAGACCCCAAATTTCTGCCAGCCAAGGCAGTTAGCTGGCTGGCCTCACCCTGATTGGGGTGTTAGTGGTGATCCAGCCAGGATCAGGCCAGTTCCCTGGCCGCTGTGGTTGTCATAGCGACTGGTCTTTAGGTCATTGTGGTCTTGATGGCATGAAGATCTCTGGCTTTTTATATATATACTAGAGGCCCGGTGCAAAAAAATTTGTGCACTCGGGGGGTG
>NW_005365372.1:2121833-2124047 GCF_000412655.1 Myotis brandtii | reverse complement strand
TACATCGTTTTAGAATTGCATTATTGATCATGAGTAACGTGAGTAATAATATTACTCAAGTGATGCCCAACTCTGGCTGTTGCGAGAGACAAATATTTGAATTATGCAATTTTTTGTCTCAGTCGATGCGTGTCACCCAAAATGAGCTTGTGTGTCACCTCTGACATGGGTGTCATAGGTTTGCCATCACTGTACTATTGTATGTACTGTCTCTATATTCACTCCTAGTTTTGGGTGAAATCTTACATTAACCCCTTTCAATGTATCTTAACATGTGTGTGCTATCTTCTTTTCTACAGGAAACCTGATTTATACAACTAGAAACAAACACAGTCTCCCTTCCTTTTTCCAACCATCTTGACAGCACTTCCAAATAATAGGTTTGCTGCTTGGTCCAACATTTGTTTCCTAAGGCTAGTATAGAAATTTATCTGTTATAACTTCTCTTTAAATTCTCATTCCCTTTCAACTCTTTAATTCACTCTCAGTAGATAATTAAACACATACAGAGGATTTCTGCTTATACACATTATTCCTACTTATCATCTACACTTAATATTTTCTGTCCTTTCACCACCATCCTTGTGCCAGGCTTATTTATAAGCTAAAAAACTGACAAGTGCAAAAATATTACTAATAATGTATTTGAATCAAGGCAAAGTAATGTATTTTAAATAATTGTAATAATATACAATTTACATACCATGAAACACACTAATTTAAAATATGTAATTCATCAATTTTGATTATATTTGTTCAAACACCATCACAACCAAATTTGGAATGTTTTTATTACCCCCAAAAGGAACTCCATATCCATTTAGTAGTCACTCTTGATCTCTTCCACTATTACACTCACCTTCCTCTTCAATATCCATAAACCATAGGCAATCATTACTATTTTCTGGCTCTGTAGATTTTCATATTCTGGAGATTTTGTATAAATAAAATTATAAATAATGCATTCTTTGTGACTAGTTTTACTTTGAATGTTTTCAAGGTTTCTCCATGATACAGCAATGAGTACTTCATTCAATTTAATGATTGAATAGCATCCCATTGTATAAATACAGTTGTTGATTTTTTCATCCATTTCTTCTTGATTCTTGCATAAGTTGTTGATTTTTTCCTCCATCCGGTATGCACTCTAGGACCGTTATTCTGAATTCTTTTTCTGACATGTTGCATGCCTCTGTTTCAATTAGCTGCTTTTCTGGCGAGTCCTCCTTTTCTTTCCTTTGGGGGTTCCTTTGTCTACCCATGTTGGATCTCACCTACAGATCTAGATGTTGAGTCGTTCAAGGGCTGCTCCTTGGGTGGCAGTGGCTCCTCGGGCTGCAGTTGCTCCTCGGGCGGTTGTGGTAGCAGCTGCTCCTCAGTTGGCAGCAACTCCTCTGGTCGGTGCTGTTCACAGCCATGGTGGCTTATCTGGCTGGTGGGGGGAAGCTTCTCACACAGCTGCTGTTCCTCAGACAGAGGGTGTGCTGATCACGAGGCTGCTGTTCTTTGGATGGGAGCTGGCTGCACGCTGCTGTTGTTCCTCTGATGTGGTGGACTGCTTGTGGGGCTACTGATCCTTGGACATGGGCAGGTTCATTGCGAGGCTGCTGCTCCTAAGACAGGGGTGGCCTGCTTGCGCGGCTGCTGCTCTTCAGATGAGAGTGAGCTGCACGCGTGGTTGCTCCTCCTCGGATGGGGCCACTCACCCGGCTGCTGCTCGTCGGACAGGTGCAGGCTGTGTGTGGCTCTGCTCCTCGGACAGGTGCATGCTGCTCAGGACTGCCGCTCCTCGGACATGGGCGGTCTGCTTGTGTGGCTGCTGCTCCTCGGACTGGGGTGGGCTGCTGCTGCTCCTCGAATGGGGACAGGCTGCTCGCAAAACTGCTGCTCCTCGGATGGGGGCTGGCTGCTCATGCGGCTGCTGATGCTTGGACGAGGGCAAGATGCTTGCGCAGCTGCTGCTCCTCAGACTGGTGCAGGGTGCGGGCTGTGTGCAGCTGCTGCTCCTCGTATGGGGGTGGGCTGCGCAGGGCTGCCACTACTCAGACTTAGGCAGACTGCTCGTGCAGCTGTTGCTCCTCGGATGGGTTGGGCTGCTCGTGTGGTTGCTGCTCCTCGGATGGGGAAGCAGGCTGCTCACACAGCTGCTGCTCCTTGGACAGGGGCAGGCCACATGAGGCTGCTGCTCTTAGGCCTGGGGCAGGCTGCTCACGG
>NW_005365372.1:2111444-2120573 GCF_000412655.1 Myotis brandtii | reverse complement strand
AAAAGAGCTAACAAAATAATAATAAAAAAATAAAAATGAAAAATTGAAATGTCATTCCTTTGGCTGGCTTAAGATCCCAGTTTTCTGGAATGTCTGTGATTTTTTTTCTTCTGTTGCTGAAACTGAGGACCTCTCTATAGGCCAGACTCTGTTAACTCCCAGGGACTAATCAGATTTTTTTAATGCTTCATACCATTCAGGGTGGAATCTGGGTGTGGCTGTATTCCTTGCCTGGAGACTGGAGGGAGGGGTTATACCTTCAGGAGAAAATGGCTGCCCAGGTCCTGGGCTCAGGCGTGACTCAGCACTCAACTTGCTGCCACCTCTCCTGGAACCCCTTCTCTCCCAGCCTCTCCCCAGATTCCACTCGCCCGCACCTTCTCCCGCTCCTCAGTACAGGTGAGTATCTGTATCCGAAATGTCCTATGAACAGGGTTCAGTGAAAAAAAAACAAACAAACGCCGTCTTCAGAAATGGGGAAGACTGAGTCTCTGTGAGCTCCTCTCTTACTGGCACTATATGGTCTGGTCAGCGCTTCAGGCTGCCCCCTCTGGGCTCAGTCTTCCGTAATTATGGCACCCATATCTCAAATCCCCCGACGCTAACAGTCCTGTGGATGTCCTTTTCCCAGGCCAAGGCTGCTGCGAACAAGCGGGGCCCTGATCGCCCACACAGACAGTGACCTGCGGTGGGGGTTGGGGCCCATCTCGCTCAGTCCTGATCAGCCAGACCCTACTGGTAGGAACATCTTCCCCCTGGTGGTCAGTGCATGTCATAGCAAGCGGTTGAATGGCCTTAGCATATCATTAGCATATTGCATTTAGATTGGTTGAATGGAAGACCAGACAACCAGACACTTAACATATTAGGCTTTTATTATATAGCATTTGTACATTGTCTGCGCTTACATCTAATTGCATTTTCATATTTACCTTTAAGAAAGTTCAAAAATAGACACAGGGGTGAAGAGACACTATATAATCTGGACTTGGAGCTTCAGCACAGTGGGGAACCTTGAGTTTTTGTACATCAATAGCCAAGCACACTAGGGTCATAATAAAAAACCACAAGGTTATTTCAAGTATGTTCTTTCCTACATTGAAAGTTGGTTTCTCAAATTTGCATGTTATCACAAAGGTATTTTTTTCCAATTGAATCCACTCTATGTGTCTATATATATAGACTGTTAGATAAGTTCAGTGTGTGTGTTTGTGTGTATGTGTGTGTGTGTGTGTGTGTGTGTGTGTGTGTGTGTGCATATAAGCTATAAAAGTTGGAAATTACTATCCACTGAGCTACATTTTTAGCCACACAGAACATAGATGATTGACAGAACAAAGCACATGGAAATGAAAAAGAATCTAACCCACATTTAGATCTAAGAAAAAATGTTTGCCTGAAGGGAAAATATTAATTAGCTTGTCTACATGCAAGATAAAAGTCTGGAAGACATATCCATCAAAAGCAAAATGGAAATAAACAGCAAAATGGAAATTATTTGTAAATTAACAGTAAACTTGGCAAACATTAAAGGGGTAAACAAGTTATTTGGCATGCAAAACACTTCTAAATCAAAGCCTCTGTCAGGAGGCATCTGTGCATAGATTCACTTATTTGACAGAAATTAACATTTTGCAAAAATATTTGTTGCCCGCTAAAAACTTCTTACCCATCTTAAATATTTCATTAGCTGATTCAAAATTTTCCATATAAGCACTCAAATGATGCTAAAATGCACAAAGTCCAATCTCATATCATCAATAATATAGAGTTATTGTACTATGATATTGACTAAAATACCTACCAATATGTGAATTATGTAAGCTAATATATCAAACTTATTGTTTTGAGATGAAATATAAGAATCACATAAATCAAGTAAAGCTCTTTCTAGTACTAAAATACTAAAATTGTTTTTAATGAAAAGAAAACATCTCACCCACTTTTATTTATCCTTGAAGTAATTAAAATCATTCAATGGTCTAAAAGTCTAAAGACTAAAATATTTTCACTATATTTATGACAAAATTTTATATAATTATTCAGAGTAATTAATAGATGTGATGTAACATAAAGCATACTATCACAGGATTTCAGAAATTCCATCTTGGTCACTGATAATCTATTAGTTAATTTATCTTGTTTTTGGTTTCTTCATTAATAATGTGCTAGAGATTGAATAAATTTTTCTCAAGTATTTTCTAATCTGTAATTTGAAGGTTGCAAGTTATCTGGAATATTCATTGTCAAAATCTCTCATGTTTAACTTAAATTGAAACTGTCTTTTGATCAAAAGTAAATTTCAGTTTACATTCCAAGTTATTTACTATTTTTGAGAGACATTTGTGAAAAAAAATCTGGGTTCATTCAAACTAATTGAATTGTTAGCTTTAAGGAAACTGAAGTCCAAAGAATGAATTATCTTTGACCTAAGTGTTATATTTAAAATAGTCCACTATTATGTTTCAGGCCTTTTGTTAAGTACTACATTTTTACTATATCACTAAATATTTAAAACAGCATATGAGATAGGAGGGGAGTCTGGTAGTAAAATCAGAATTTAAACCAAGTCTCTTGATTTAAAGACTAGTGTTTAAGCAATAAAAAAAAGAAATACTCATGGACACAGACAACAGTATGGTGATTGCTAGAGGGAAAGGGGAATGGGGGAGGTAGAAGTGGAGAAATGGGGAAAAAATGTTGATGGAAAGATACTTGGGTTGGTAAATACACAATACAAAATACAGATGATGTATTGTAGAATTGTATTCCACATATAAGTGAAATAATATGGTATTTGTCTTTCTCTGCCTGACTTACTTCACTTAGCATAATACACTTAGATCCATAATACATAACATCACAAAAGGTAAGATTTCATTCTTTTTAAGGCTGAATAATATTCAATTGTACATATGTACATTTTCTTCTTTATCCATTCATCTATTCATTAGAACTTGGATGGCTTCTATGTCTTGGCTATTGTAAATAATGCTGCAATTAATATAAGGGTGTATATATTCTTTTGAATTAGTATTTTGGGTTACTTCAGATATATACCAGAAGTGGAATCACTGGGTCATAAGGCAGTTCCATTTTCAATTATTTGAGAAACCTCCATACTGTTTTCCACAGTGGCTACATCAGTCTGCATTCTCCCCAACAGTGCATAAGGGTTCCCTTTTCTCCCTTGCCAAGACTTATAACCAAACTAGAGACCCAATGCACAAAATTCATGCAAGGGCCTTGGCCCCAGCCCCCGCCTGCCCTGCCGCAACCACGGGCAGCCAGAAACTCTGCTGCCTCTGCCTCTGCCCCTGCCCGCTGCAGCTTTGTCCGGAAGGACATCCAGTCTAATTAGCATATTACACTTTTATTATTATAGATATATTGATTAAAGCTGTTCTGATAGGTGTGAGGTGATATCTCATTGTGGTTTTAATTTGCATTTCTCTGATAATTAATGATTTTGAGCAACATTTCACATGTCAATTGGCCGTCTGTGTATGTCTACTTTGGAGAATTACCTTTTTAGGTACTCTGCTCACTTTTCAATTGGATTTATTTTTATTTTTTTTGCAGTTGAGTTGTATGAGCTCTTTAGAAATCTTTGATATTAACCCCTTATCTGATGGATCATTGGCGAATGTCTTCTCTCATCCAGCAGGTTGACCTTTCATTTTGTTTTTGGTTTACTTTGCTGTGCAAAAAAAATTATTTTGATGTAGCCTCACTTGTTTATTTTTTTCTTTTGTTCTCTATGCCTGAAGAGATATATCAGAAATAAATATTGATAAGAAAATTTTCAGAGATTTTACTACCTATATTTCCTTGTAGGAGCTTTATGATTTTGAGACTTACATTTATGTTTTTAAACCATTTTTAGGTTCTTCTTTTTTTTTAGGTTGTTCTTATGTCATGTAAAAAGGTGTCCTAGTATCATTTTTTTGCATGTATCTGTAAAATTTTCCAACACCATTTATTGCATAGACTGTCTTTACCCATATTTTATGTTATTTCTTTCCTTGTCATATACAGAAATGAGCAAAAGTAGATTTATAGTTGTTCGTAAGGAAAATAATACAATAATTAATAAATAATAATACAAGAATAAATTGTATTTTTGTGTGATCACAACTGTAAATCTACTTTTGTCCACCCCTGTATTAAGTGACCATGTATCAGTAGGCATGAGTTCATTTCTGGACTCTCCATTGTGTTTCATTGATCTATTTGTTTGTTTTTATTCTGATTCCATGCTTTTCTGATTACTATAGGCTTGTAGCATAATTTAGTATCAGGTAATGTGATGTCTCAACTTTGTTCTTCATTTTCTTTTTTTTTTTAAATATATTTTTATTGATTTCAGAGAGGAAGGGAGAGGGAGAGAGAGACAGAAACATCCACGATGAGAGGATCATGGGTCAACTGCCTCCTGCACGCCCCCTATTGGGGATTGAACCTGCAACCCAGGCACATGCCCTTGTCCGGAATCGAACCCGGGACCCTTCAGTCCCCAGGTCGACACTCTATCCACTGAGCCAAACAAGCCAGGGCTGTTCTTCATTTTCAAGATTGCTGTGGCCATTTGGGTATTTTTCCTTGTCATTGTTGTTTAGTTTCATATACATTTTTGGATTATTTGTTTTAGTTCTGTGAAAAAAAACCATTGGTATTTTGACAAGAATTACATTGAATCTGTAAATTGCTTTGGATAGGATGGATATTTTAATGATGTTATTTCTTCCCATCCATGAGCATGTTATATGATTCCATATATTGGTATCTTCAATTGTTTTCTGAGCTGTCACTTAATTTTCTGCATATAGATGTTTTAGCTCCTTGGTTAAATTTTTTTCTAGGTAGTGTTTTTGGTGCACTTATAAATGTGATTGCTTTCTTAGTGTCACTTTTTGATAGTTCATTATTGATCTATAAAAATGTAACTGATTTCTGAATATTTTGGATTCTGCTGTTACTGAATTCATCTAACAGTTCTAGTAGTTTTTTTTAATGGAATTTGTAGGGTTCTCTCTATATACAGTGTTATCTTGTCTGCAAATAATAGAGATGCATTTTATTTCTAGTTTTTGTCTGATTGCTGTGGCTAGCACTTCCAGTGATATGTTCAATTACAGTGGTAAAAATGGAAATCACTGTCTGTTCCTGATATTAAAAAAGGGCTTTTAGTTTTTCCCCATGAGTATAGCATTAGCTGTGAATTTGTCAGATATATCCTCTATTATGTTGAGATATGTTTTCATATTCCCTCTTTGCTAATTTTTTTAATCATAAATGGGTGATGGCTCTTGTCAAATGCTTTATATGCATCTAATGATATGATCATATGATTTTATCTTCCATTTTGTTTATGTGGCATATCATGTTAACTGATTTGCAGATATTATACCAACCTCCCATCCTAGAAATAAATCTCGTTACATCATGTTGTGTGACTTTTAAAAAATATATTTCTGAATTATGTTTGCTAATATTTTGTTGAGGATTTTTGCATCTATGTTAATCAGAAATTGACCTATACTTTTTTGGTAGTATCTTTACCCAGGTTTGGAATTAGGATAATGCTGACCTTCTAAAATGAACATTAGAATCTTCTCTCCTTTTT
This sequence comes from Myotis brandtii, assembly GCF_000412655.1. Classification (NCBI taxonomy): domain Eukaryota; kingdom Metazoa; phylum Chordata; class Mammalia; order Chiroptera; family Vespertilionidae; genus Myotis; species Myotis brandtii. The sequence goes on along the minus strand of NW_005365372.1, from coordinate 2,114,947 downwards.
TGGAACAGTTTGAGAAAGAAAAATGTTAGTTCTTTGAATGCTCGGTAAAATTCACCTGTGAAGCCATTGGTCCGGGAGTTTTGTCTGTTGGGAATTTTTTTATTATTATTACTGTTCTTGGTTTAATTGATCTTTTATATTTTTAGAGATTATTTTGTTTATTTCTACTCTGATCTTTATCATTTTCTTTTTCTCATTTTGGGTATTATTTGATCTTTTATATTAAATTTAGGTATAGGTATAAGGATAGATTGTTTATTTGACATTTTCTTGTTTCTTGAGGTAGGCCTGTATTGCTATAAATTTCCTTCTTAGGCATGCTTTTGCCCTTATAAATTCTTAGTTTCTTTATTTTCATTTTTATTTATCTCAAGGTATATTTTGATTTATTTCCTTGATCTCATTTTTAACCCATTCATTGTTTCATGACAGGTCATTTAGCTTTCAGTTTTTTTTTCTTGTAATTGATTTCTAGTTTCAAACCATTGTGGTCTATGGTGATAGAAGGTACTTGATATAATTTTAATCTTTTAAAAATTCAGACTTGTTTTGTGGCCTTACATGGGGTCTATTCTGAAAAATGTTCCCTGTGCATTTTAAAATAATGTATATTCTGCTGTGTTGTGTGATATGCTCAGAAATTATCAATTAAATTCATCTGGACTAGGGTTTCATTTAAAGTTTCTCTTTCTTTGCTGATTTTCTGTCTGGAAGAGTGTTGGAGTACTTACTCCTTGATCCTGCTCAGCTAAGCCAAATGTGGGGTGACCGGTCCTCTGCATCTTCATGGATACAGTTTGAATGTATTAGATGGAGAAGACATGAGAAGTCATCATTGGACATATAAGAGACCATATTGTAGACTATGTAGCCATTGCTACCAAGGAGACATCAAACAAAGCAGTTCTTCAAAGTAGCTTTACAAAGTAGCCGCAAACATAGGAGTTCTTGCTAATACAGTAGCAAACACAGGAGCCATACCAAGAAGCCACTGCTAATAAAACAGCCTGACCAAGTAGCCTAGCCTTACATAAAAGCAGCCTAGCCTCGGCTGGTCAGTAACACATCTTTATACCAACTTAGACAAAAGAGGCTTCTTGCCAAATAGTGACAACACTATTTGGGTTATAGAAAGGTACGCCTGTGCAGTGTATAGAGTGCAATTGCTGTGCCCTTGCTTTTGCACCTACATATGACAAATTGGCCTTGAGCATCTGACATACTCTGGATAGAGCCCAACACTTAATTTGGCCTTGAACATCTGGCGTACTTTGATTAGGGTTCCCACTCACCTCTTATGCTGGGTGGTTTCTACGGGGTACCCTGGCCCACACGCCAGCACCTTGAAAACAGAGTCCATAACAGCAATACAAACTATAGCAGGTTATGACCAGTACTCTGGGCTCAATAGCAAAACTCACAAATGCTTAATGCCATGTCCCTGACAGTCTATCCCACTAGTCTCAGAGGGGATTATGGGAAAGGGCTTATATGGCTTATACTTCACTGTCCATCTCTTGTAGGACACTGGTTACATCACCAGGGCTGGATCAAGGGGTGTGATTATATCTACTTCCTTAAGGGGATAGGAGGGCCACCCATGACCCTTCTCCTGTAATGGACCATGGCGAGGTCCACACTCCCTGTTCCCCCTCTGCTAAGACGGAAGGCCTTGGGTTGCAACAGTTCTTTAAAGTAGCCTCAAAAAGAAGCTGTACAAAGTAGCCCTTGCTACTACAGTAGCAAACACAGGAGCCATAGGAGCCAGTAGAGTAGCCCAGCCCTACATAAAAGCATCCTCACACCAGCTGGTCTACAACACATCTTTATACCAACTTAGACAAAAGAGACTTCTTGCCAAATAGTGACATCAATACTTGGGCTACAGAAAGGCACACCTGCACATTGTGTACAGTATGATTGCTGTGTCCTTGCTTTTGCATCTGCATATGACAAATTGGCCTTGAGCATCCGGCATACTCTGGACATGGCTTCCACACTCAAATTGGCCTTGAACATCTAGAGTACTTTGATTAGGGTTCTCACAAAGATATATCCATTGATGTCAAATGTGTTTTAAAGTTTCCTTATATAATAGTATTACTGTTGATCTCTTCCTTTAAGTTTATTAACATTTGCTTTATATATTGAGATGCTACTTTGCTTGGTGCATACATTTTTAATCCTATATAATAGAGAGCTAATATGCAAATGGTCATTACACCCTCATGCCATCACACCATAACTGCTCAGACACTCAACACTGCGGAGAGAGGAATGGGGACCATTCAGGCACAAATGAGCTTGCGAGAGAGGAATGTGAACCAGCCAGGCTGCGGCCCAGGAGAGGGACAAGCCGCCTGCCTTATGGACCCTGGCGCCTGCAGCTGCAGCCTGGGTGAAGCCTCCCACCCACGGTCCCCTGCAGCTGTGGCCAGCCCAGGTGAAGCCGGCCTGGGTCCTGGGTGCCTGTGGCTGGCCAGAGGGAGGGAACCCTGGGTCCCAGGTGCCTGCGACTGGCTGGAGGAGGGAATCCTGGGTCTTGAGTGCAGGGTGAGGCAGAGGTGGTTAAGGGCGATAAGGCCAGCAGGGGAGAAGTTATGGGTGATCAGGCCACTAAGGGAGCAGTTAGGGGCAATCAAGCAGGCAGGCAGAGGTGGTTAGGGGTGATCAGGCAGGCAGAGGTGGTTGGGGGTGATCAGGCAGGCAGGCAGAGGGGTTAGGGACAATCAGGCAGGCAGGCAGGCCAGTGGTCCCAGATTGCGAGAAGCAGTCGGACATCCCCCGAGGGGTCTCAGATTGGAGAGGGTGCAGGCCGGACTGAGGGACACCCCCCCCCTGCACGAATTTTGTGCACTGGTCCTCTAGTAGGATTATATTCTCTTATTGAATTGATCCTTTATTATTATGTAATGTGATTCTTTATGTATTATTATAGCCTGCATTTTAAAGTCTCTTCAGTCTTGTATGAATTTTCCTACCCCAGCATGTTTTATCATTTTCATAAAGTATCTTTTTTCATCCCTTTACTTTCAGTCTGCATGAGTCTTTTATTCCTAGCTGGGCCTCTTACAGAGAGCAGGTATATTAGTCTTGTTTTCTTATCCATTCAATGATACTATGTCTTGTAACTGTAACATTCAGTCCATTTATATTTAAAGTGATGAATTGGTGTTTATTGCCATTTTATATTTTACCAGAGGCCTGGTGCATGAAATTCGTGCACAGAGGGGGTCCGATTAGCCTAGTCTGCACCCTTTCCAATCCGAGACCCCTCAGGGGATGTCTGACTGCCAGGCCTAAACTGGCAGTTGGATATCCCTTTCACAATCTGGAACTGCTGGCTCCTAACTGGTCACCTGCCTGCCTGCCTGATCGCCCCTACTGGTCCCCCTGCCAGCCTGATCACCCCTAAACTGCCTCTGCCTGATGGCCTGGTTGCCCCCAACTGCCCCCTCCGTTGGCCTGGTCGCCCCCCACTGCCTTACCCTGCCAGCTTGGTC
>NW_005365372.1:2103574-2111144 GCF_000412655.1 Myotis brandtii | reverse complement strand
TGTCTTTCTCTTGCTGCTTTTAAGATTCTCTCTTTGTGTGTAAATTTTTTTCCATTTTAATTATGATGTCTTTATGTGGGTCTCTTTGGGTTGAACTTGTTTGGAAGAATCTCACTTCCTGGGCTTGTATTTTGTCTTCTTTGGGTTAAGAAATTTTTCAGTTATTATTTCTTCAAGTAGTTTCTCAATCTTTTGCTCTCCTTCTTCTGGTGCTCCTATGATTTTGATGTTGTTAGGCTTGGTATTTTCCAAGAGGTCCCTTATAATAATCTCTTTTTTTCTGCTGTGATTGGGTGTTTTTTGACTACCTTTTGTCCAAATTTGACCTTCTACTTCATCCAACCTACATTGATTCCTTCTAGCGAATTCTTCATTTTAGATATTGCATCCTTTATTCTGACTGGTTCTTTTTGTGTGGTTTTTAAGTCTTTTTTAATGAATACTTTCTCCTTTTCAACTTCTCACTGAATTTATTTATTCTTCCTTCAAGTTTCTTAAACATCTTTATTACCATTGTTTTAAAGTCTGTATCAGATAGATTGCTTATTTCACTTATATTTTTCTGGGGATTTATCCTGTTCTTTCATTAGGGGTATGTTTCTTTTTCTCTTTATTTTGGTTGATTGACTGTATTTGTTTCTGTGTATTAGGCAAATATGCTTTGTCTCCCAGACCTGGTATGGTGGCCTTATGTAAGTGTCTTATGGGGCTCAGTGGCACAGTCTTCCTGATCACCTGAGTTCAGTGCTTCAGGAATGTTCCTTGTATGGGTTATGTGAACCTTTCTGTTGTAATTGAGTATTGATTTCTGTGGGGCCATCCATGAGTGTGTTTGACACTCATGTAGGCTTTCTGTGAAAATTGATCTTGACCACAGTGCAGGAGCTGTTGTGTAGGGACTGACCCCATGAATAGAATTTACCCTAACAGGGCCTGGTGCCTTCCAAGATCTTCCTTTGTTTATGTTGCTTGTGGATATCATTGGCTTATGTTCTGAAGTGGTCTGAAGCCTGCCACTGTGGGTGTTGGTCTTGTGGCCTCTTAGGAGTGACTCTGGTAAAGGTCAATGTTAGACACTGTGTGTGACTGACCCTGGGTATCTGTTAGTGGCTATGATGCAATCCACACCCCCAGAATCTCCCCAGACCACTTCAAAAGCTTTCCAGAAAGATGACACCACAGGTCCATGCTGGCCACAGCTAACATATTCCTGTGCATGGAGAAACCTTGATGGAATGGGGCCACAAATATTTGAGAGGGTGGAGCTAGTGTATCTCCCTGGGCTGATGCCTATGGAATGGAGTGCTTAACCCAGGAAAGATGGCATCTGTGGGCACAGGGATTTTGGTGGCTCTCTCCATGTATGACTCCAGTCTGCTATGAGCCATTGTCCTTCTGATTGAGCCCAGTGTGAGTGGCTGCAAATAAAATTTTGTTCACTGGCCCTTTAAGAGGACTTCTGGGTTTCTGACAGTCTCCTGTCTCACACTGGTGGATAAAATCTCAGCTGATTTTAACAACCAGATGTTATGTGGGATCCTCTTATGGGAACTGGTGATCCAGGCTGGATGCATGGGGCATGATTGAGACCCCTCACTCCTCAGGGAGGACATTTCCAGCTAAGATATCTGTCTGGCTTCTCAACTGCATGTGGGTCATTGGCCAATCCTTTCAATATCTTCACCCTTCCTACCAGTCTTGATAGGGCTTCTTCTCTAATTCCTTGGTTATAAGACTTCTGTTCAGATAGTCTTCAGTTGATTATTCAGGTTGATGTTTCTATAATTTAGTTGCAATTCTAACTTGATCCTGGGATGAGGTGAATGTAAATTCTATCTACTTCACCACTTTCTTTTATCTATACCTTTATTCAGATTTTCTATTGATGACACAGTATTGGTTGGTTGCATTTCTGAGAATTTGTCCATTCCATCTAGGCCAGCTCCATCAGTCGGACATCCTGCGAGGGCTCCCAGACTCCGAGAGGGTGCAGGCTGGACTGAGGGATCCCCCCAAGTGCATGAATTTTGTGCACTGGGCTTCTAGTTTAATATACTCAGCTGTTAAAGTGTGTATACATTTTTTGGGACACCCTGTGTTTATATATTGCAATATGATTACCAATATAATGTTAGCTGAAACTCCTATTATGGCACAACTGTCTGTTGAAGAGAGTATATTTTTTTCTCCATAAAGTGCTCTTGATTTCATGGTCAAACATAAGTTAACCATAAATCCATGAATTTGTTTCAGGGCTCTCTATTCTCTTCCTCTAATGTTTGTGTCTATTTTAATGCAGCTACCATAATAATTTTAGCTGTGAGGTATAGTTTGAAATCAGAAAATGTTACATCTCAGGCTTTGTTCTATTTTTTCAACATTGCTTTGGTTATTCAGAGTCTTTAGAGTTTCCATATAAATTTTAGAATTATTATTCTATATCTGTGAAAAATAACCTTGACATTTTAAAAAAGATCACATTGAATATATAGATAACTTTGGGTAGTATGGATATTTTAGCAAACTTATTTTTTTTTCTGATCCATGTACTTGGGATTTCTTTGCTTTTGTCTTATTCAATTTCTTTCATCAGTCTGGCCTTTTTATTGTTTAGATGTTTTCCTTCCTTGGTAATATTTATTTCTCCATACTTCATTGTTTTTGATACTATTGTGAAAGGGAGAGTTTTTTTGGTATTTTTTCAGATATTTCATTCTATTTATTAATTTTTTGGGTGTCACTGGTTAATAAGATTATATAGATTTCCAGTATAGATTTTTATGATACACTAGAGGCCGGATACATGAGTAGGCCTTCCTTCCCCTGGCTGCCGGCACTGGCTTCCCTTTGGCACCCAGGACCTGGGCTTCCCTCCAGCACCCAGGACCCGGGATTCCCTCTGGCCGCTGGCAGGCACCTGGGACCTGGGATTCCCTCACAGCCCCAGCTTCATCTGGAAGGTCATCTGGAATGATGTCCAGATAGATGTCCAGTCTAATTAGCATATTATGCTTTTATTATTATAGACTAGAGGCCCGGTGCATGGAATTTGTGCACAGGGGGTTGTGTGTCCCTCAGCCCAGCCTGCACCCTCTCCAATCTGGGCCATCCCTCTCACAATCCAGGACTGCTGGCTCCTAACCGCTCACCTGCCTGCCTGCCTGATTTCCCCTAAACACTTCTGCCTGCCAGCCTAATCACCCCTAACCACTCCCCTGCCAGCTTGATCACCCCCTAACCACTCCCCTTCCAGCTTGATTAATGCCTAACTGCTCCCTTGCCAGCCCGATTGCCTCCAACTGTCCTCCCCTGCTGGCCCGGTCACCCCCAACTGCCCTCCTTTGCTGGCCCAGTCACCCCTAACTTCCCTCCCTTGCCATCCTGGTTGCCAATAACTGCCCTCCCCTGCCAGCCCGATTGCCCCTAACTGCCCTAGCCTGCCAGCCTGGTCACCACTAACTGTCCTCCCCTGCTGGCATGGTCCCCCCCAACTGCCCTCCCCTGCTGGCCTGATCGCCCACAACTGCCCTCCCCTGCTGGCCATCTTGTGTGCACATGGGGGCGGCCATCTTTGACCACATGGGGGCAGCCATCTTGTGTGTTGGAGTGATGGTCAATTTGCATATCACCTCTTTATTAGATAGGATGATCTGTATATTGCTTTGTGTGCCCACCATCCAAAGTCAAATCATTTTTCATAACTATATATTTGGCTTCCTTTACCCTTTGCTACCTCCCAGAACCTGTTATGTCTTAATTTATAGAAACACAAATGATTTTCATATGGTGATTTTATATTCTGCAACTTTATTGAATTCATTGGTTAGTTACAAGAGTGTTTTGGTTGAGTCTAGGATTTTCTACATATAAGATCATAACATTTGCAAATAAAAACAATGTTACTTCTTCCTTTCCAATTTGGTTGCATTTTATTTTTATATTTTGTCTTCTGTAGTTGTGGTAACTAGGACTTTTAGGATTGTGTTACATAAAAATTATGAGAGGGTGAGCCTTGTCTTATTCTTGCTCTTAGAAAAGAGCTTTAAAACTTTCAACTTTGAGTTCTATGTTAGCTTTGGGTTTGTCATATATGACATTATTATGTTGAGTTTTATTCCTTCTAAACAAAATTTGTTGTGGGTTTTTTTTTCATGAAAGGGTGTTATATTTTGTCAAATGCTTTTTTTGCTTCTATTGAGATGATTATGAATTTTCTGTATTTTATTGTATTCAAGAGGTGTGTCACATTGATTGATTTTCATAAGCTTAATAATTCTTGCATCCTAGGAATAAATCCCACTTGGTAATGATGTATGATTCTTTAAATGATTAATTGAATTTAGTTTGCTAACATTTTTTGAAAAATTCTGCATGTATATTCATTAGGGATATTGATTTATAGTTTTCTTTTTTGTAGTGTATTTATCTGGCTTTGGTATTGGGGTAATACTGGTCCGGTAAGATGATTTTGGAAGTGTTTTCTCCTCTTCAATTATTTTTGGGAGAGTTTAAGAAGGTTTGGCATTGATTCTTCTTTAAATGATTGCTTGAATACAACAAGCCTCTGGTCCTTGAATTTTCTGTGTTAGGAGGTTTTTGATAACTGATTCAATCTCCTTACTAATTATTGTTCTGTTCTATTTTTTTTCTTTCTGAATCAGTCTTGATAGGTTATATGTTTATAAGAATTTGCCAATTTATATAGCTTATTCTATTTGTTGGCATATACTTTTTCACATTAGTCTCATGTTTCTATGTATTTCTCTAGTATCAGTTTTAATGTCTCCTCTTTCATTCCTGATCCTGTTTTTATCTTCTCTCTTTTTTCTTGGTTTATATAAATGCCATTTTTTTTTAGCCTTCCAAAAAATAGTTCTTAGTTTTGTTAATCTTTTATATTACTTTTCTCTCTTTTATTTATTTTTACTCTCATCATTGGTATTTCCCTCCTTCTGCTAATTTAGATTCCATTTGTTTTTGTTTTTCTATTTCATTGAAGTGTTGGTTAGGTTCTTTATTTTAAATTTATCTTTATACACGTTTCTCTCCAATCTGCTTTTGTAGTAACCCATTGGTTTTGGTGTGTTGTGTTTTCATTTTTATTTTGATACTAGTAGCCCTGTGCACGAATCCGTGTGCCAGTAGCTTGCTGACACCCTCTAGTAACTCTCTGCCCACTGCCCTGCCCTCCTGTAGCTCCCTCTGCCCCTGCCCCCCTCATAGCTTGCTGCCCTGCCCCCTCCTGTAGCTCTCTGCTGCCCACTTGTAGCTCGCTGCCCCACCCTCCTGCTAATCTGTGATCTGGTCATTACATGGTTAGTCGTTACGCTTCACAACGTAACGACCATTTGCATATTACACCTTTATTATATAGAATATTTTAATGTTTTTCCATTTGTTTGTTTTTTAGTTACCACATGCTTGTAAATTTTCATACTTTTCTCTAGTTTATGATATAATTTTATGCCACTTTGGTTTATAGGAACTTCTGGCTTATTGCCACACATGGAACTCAGCCAAAGAGTGAGGGTAGGTGTTGCTTTATCACTTAGGACAATGGGGGGAGGGCAGTGCCTACAATCTTAGTAGGGAGATCCTCCAGTGAAGTTCTCCCAGAGGCTTGTGGGCAGACTTCCTGCTCAAATCCTGAGCACAGTCAGCAGGAACTGCGTCTTTTAAATACTCTTTTATATTCTCATGACTCTTTCCTGATCTTCTCCCTACCCACAGTCATGCAAGTCTGGCCTTAGTGCTCTGGGTACTTCTGGAGGCAAATGGATTTCACCAGAAGTATTCCACACAGTTGAGGAAGTTGAACATTCATTGCTCTCTCATTCCCTGTGTGGATGTCACTTCTGGCTATTTCAGCCCTATAATGTGTTATTTTGGGTGAGAGGCAGTGCTGACAAAGTTGTTCTTACCTTCTCCAATGCATCCACACTCTTGTTTTTTTTTCTCCAACTAGGAGATTAGATCTCCCATCACAAATGTTAGCCTTTTACATTATCTTTCTTGTCCATGGATTTCTGCCCAAGTCAGCACTCTCCAGATTTTCCCTGACTACAGTTGAAAAGGTTGATGGTTCCTCAAAATGTGAAACATAAATTTACCATGTGGTCCAGCACCTGAACTCCTAGTAATATACCCAAAAATAATTGAAGAATGACTCAAACACATACTTGTGTGCCAATGCTCATTGCAGCATTATTCACAGTAGCCAAATTGTATAAACAACGCCAAGTACCATTTAAGAAAAAAATGGATAAATAAAATATGCTCTATGTGTGCCATGGAATATTATTCAGCCATAAAAAATAAATCGAGTTCTTATACATTCTCTAACATGGATGATCCTTGAAAACTTTTTGCTAAGTGAAATAATCCAGGTACAAAAGAACAAATATTATGTGCTTCCATGTATATGAAATATTTATAATAGATAAATTCATAGAGACATAGAGTTAATTAAATGTTACCTGGTAATAGGAGGAGGGTAAAATGGGAAGATACTGGTAATGCTTAATGGCTACAAAGTCTCTGTTTGAGGTGAGGGATTATACACTTGCAACTTATATAATATTATTAATCAGTCACCCCCAATTTTAATTGAAAAAGGGAAATATTTTGCAAATGGAGAATGGTGATGACTGTGAATGTAATTAATGTCACTGGTTTCAATTGCATATTTTTATTTTGTATATATCTTACTATAATAAAAATAATTTCTAGTGTCAGAATTTATTGTTTTTCCTTCTTATTTTTCCTCTCAATATTATTTTTCTTACTTTACTCAATCTTAGCCATGCCCATGCAATTCTTTATTCAATTTAAAAATGTATGATTTTCAGTGCACAAATTAATTTATGTAGAAAAATAAATATTACTACAATTTCAAACTAAAATGTACCTTTAATAACTATACTATATCAGTTATTCCAGACTGGTTTAGCCAAGTCACTTAGGTTTTTAATATCTTACTTTCTAATTTAATAAAATAATACCTGTTTTGTTGTTCAAAATTTTCAAAAATGTTAAATAAAGCCACAGATATAAAGGAAACTCTTAAAATTGAGCAATCTACACTTAAATTGCCAACATGACCTAGATGGTATTATGCTAAGTGAAATATGTCAGACAGAGAAAGACAAATATTTTATTTCACTTATAGAACAAAACAAAACAAATGAACAAACAAAACAAAAACAGCCCTGACTGGTTTGGCTCAGTGGATGGAGTGTCGGCCTGTGGACTGAAGGGTCCCAGGTTCGATTCTGGTCAGGGGCATGTACCTTGGTTGCGGGCACGTCCCCAGTGGGGGGTGTGCAGGAGGCAGCTGATCAGTGTTTCTCTCTCATTGATGTTTCTAACTCTCTATCCCTCTCACTTCCTCTCTGTTTTTTAAATAAATAAATAAATAAATAAATAAATAGTTTCATAGAAGCAGAGATCAAACTGATGGTTGCCAAAGGGGAGATAGGTGGGGGCATGGTCAAAGAAGGTAAAGGTAAATGTGGTCAATATAGTCAATAATATTGTGATAAGTTTGCATGATGACAGATGATTTCTAGAC
>NW_005365372.1:2087246-2101584 GCF_000412655.1 Myotis brandtii | reverse complement strand
TACCCTAAGAGGCCCCGCGTCTCAGTGTCCCCCAGTAATTGCTGCAAGCACCTCTGAGGGAAAGCCGCCTTCGAGTTCTGACCGATGCCAGACAGTCCAGTTTCTCCCCGTATGAGTCTGGGTCCCCAGAGACTCTCCCAGAACTGGAGTTCAGGGCATTCTGGAACTTGAGACTCACTCCAGATTGAAAAAGACAACCATGTCCTCAGTTGCCAGCCCTTTCCACGTGCCCCTCTGTACCTCTGCACTTTACTTCCGCACCTCCTCTGAGTCTCAGTGTGCTTTTCTCTTTCCTTTTAGTTGTAGAATTTCCACTCAGCCAGCCTTCCTGTGGTTCTGGATGATGTCCGTTTTGTCTTTTAGTTGTATTTTTGAAGTGGTTGTGTGAGGCAGCAATTTCCAGTGTTTACCTATGCCGCCATTTTGGTTTCTCTCCTCATTTTCTAATTTTTTATTAGACTCTATTCTGGACACTCTTAGACATCTAAAATAGATAGCACCGTAAATTCTGACTTTTAAGATATTAGACACAGTGATTAACTGCAAGTAACTACAAAGCTTCCTAGGTTATTCCATCCATATTTTTAAACCAGCACAGAATCAGTTAGTTAAAAATTTATTATGCTTTTAGGAATATAATGATTTGTAAGATAGAAAGATATTGTTCTTGTCCTTCGGGAACACACACAATGCTACTAACCCTTTACTCAAATACATTACAAAGCAAATATGGATTAAAATACTCTGGTATTTTATTTTCCAAAATGATTGGTTAAAATGTGTTAACATTTTTTACAAGTGCAAAGGACATGTAACAAGAAATTATAAGAGGGCTTGAATTATAGAAACTAAGCACCAGCACCCTCCATGTAACAAATATCACATTATGAACTTTGTGAATATTCATGATAATTGTTTATATGTCATCTGGATTATTTTCCTTCCCAAGGAACACATCTGTATCCATCCCTAGGTGAAGGAAACATGCATATAATTGGACCTGTGCATTGATTTTTTTTTGTATCCCATGTTCTTTCACTTACCTCACCTCTTTTGGTGTCAATGTGATGGCTCTTTTCTCATTGTGGCTTAGGTCTGGAGTTGGACTGTGACTCTATAGAATTTAGGATTTTGGTGCTAATTGAAATATCTGGGTTAAAACTTTGATTTGGGCCTTATTAGCACTATCACAAACTGATATAATTGACCCAGACAAATGTCTATGTCCCTTTATTTGAAATGAACTAGGTATCTTTCTGAATGTCAATGGTAACTCCAATAAGACTCACAACATTTAGAATACCTAAGCTTTATAAAACTCTGTTAAAGTAATCTTTGTCTTTTACCATTGTACAAACACATGTCCAGAAGTAGCTATTTAATGTTTGGGAACTGTTGATACCAAAAATTGTTAACCATCCTTGTCACCAACATCCCTTAGTTCCAGGCTTTTTTGAAAGAGCTGAATTGTGTATTATCTAGTTTAACTCCTAGAAATTGCCAAATGAGATGTTGTAGATTTTACAAGGGGAAGAATTGTAAAATGGCATTTTAGTTTATTTGTGATATTTGCCAACACCTTTTCCTTTCAAATATGTAAGAAAATAAAGCATTTACCTGAAGAGAGCAGTAGTTAAAATCATAGATATTCAAATAAAAGAGTTTTTGCCCCCAGATATTGCATAGAAAAAAAGGGCTATTTTGCCTTCACGCTACTACCCCCACCTCTCTCTCTCACCTCATTCAGTGCCACCCCCACAAACAGGGTATAATATGCTGTTAAAATTTTTAAATATAAATAATACCAAACAAATTACTGATTATATGCTCTGATAATTTTTTTCCAGGAGAATATGTTTCAACTCAAGCAGATAACCAGGATAAGTAAACAATACATACATTCTTTTAAACTGAAATCCACCCTAAGGAAGATTACCAACAATATGGCTGATTGCCACAGTTGTCTTTAAACACAGGGTGCTGTGTAATTTAATGTTTCTGGAGGTGAACTTAAAAAATAAAAGGGGACAATGATGAAATGCATGGGGTATTGGTTTGATGTTGATGTCTCCCAACACTTAGTCTTGAATATTAACTACTCTTATGAGTTCCAATCCTGCTTTTCAAGTTCACGTCTAAGGTATTTTCACCTTTTCCTATTTTTTTTCCTATTTTTTTAATTGTCACCATTATTTCCTGTCATCCAAGCTCAAAACCAGACACTACTCAGCTATTAAAAACCCCGTGGACTCCATCACTACATGAGCACTAAAATCCATTCCCTCCTTTCCATTCCCACTGCTTCTCCCCTTATCCAGACACCCATTAATTTTCATATGCATAATTACAGTTGTCTTCAAAGTGGTCTTCTGGCTTCTAGCCTCTTAACTTCAATTTATGTTACAATCTGCTACCAAATCAATTGTACTAAATATTTTTCTTAATCATGTTTATTCTCTTATTAACTAAAATTTTTCAAATAAGGACCTTACTTCTTATCATAAAATTTAAAACCTTGTATAATATAAATCAATCTTAATTTTCTAGTTTTATTACCTACTGCTCTTTATAGATTTCCTCTACTTTAGCTAAATTAGACAGTTCGCTGCTTCTTAAACATCCCCCATGATATCCTCCAATTAATTACTTCCTCTCTCATGTTTTGTCTAAATTCTCTCAACTGTTTATAGTTCAGATCAAAAGACAATATGTTCATGTTATCTTTTTATACCTTACTAGAGGCCCAGTGCACGAATTTGTGCACCAGTGGGGTTCCCTCGGCCTGGCCTGTGAGATCAGGCTGAAATTATCTCTCTGACATCCCTCAAGGAGTCCAAGATGGTGAGAGGGTGCAGGCCAGGCCAAGGGACCCCACCGGTGCACAATTGGGGCCAAGGAGGAATGCGGGAGGTTGGCCAGCCAGGGAGGGACCGTGGGAGGGCTCCAGGGTGTGTCCGGCCTATCTCGCTCAGTCCCAATTGGCCAGAACCCAGCAGCAAGCTAACCTACCAGTTGGAGCATCTGCCCCTTGGTGGTCAGTGCACGTCATAGCAACTGATCAACTAGTCAACTGTCTGCCCCTGGTGGTCAGTGCATGTCATAGTAAGCGGTTGAGCAACCTTAGCATATCATTAGCATATTACGCTTTGATTGGTTGAACGGACGACTGGATGACTGGACAACCAGACACTTAGCATATTAGGCTTTTATTATATAGGATAATAATTTATCTTGCTGCTGAATTGCCAGAAAATATGTTTGTATTTTTGCTTTAATCTCTCTTGTGCAATATACTACATTTGTCATTGTATCAGCTATTTTCCTAATTATCTTACTTCATGCTGCTATTAGAATGTAATCTTCTTAAAGGAAGCATAAGAATTCTTATATACATAGCTTTGTTTCAGAGCAAAAACGTAGGTATTTTTTTATATTTTAGAAAATAATAATGTTTTAATTTCTAGGAAATAAAAAATTGAACAGTTTGTATTATTGATGCTATTTAATGCATTTGAAATATATCTGCCTTTCTGTATTGAGATTTAATTGATGTGTACTGCAAAACAAATTTCATAGGAACATGCTAATGGATCAGACACTCACCAAATTACTAATTTTACTTACTCTGCCTCTGCCTCTAATTTTCCTTTCCTATTTTTCTCCCCCCCCCCCCCCCATACTATAAAACAATGCCATTATCTTTTTCTTTCTGTTTCTCGGTTGATGTACTATAAAACATTTATCCAATAGGGGAGATAATCTGAATAGCCAAAATGATTACAGATACAAAATTTCCCTTTTCTTAAAAAAATAATATGAATGTTTTTCTTACATTGGAAAGGGAGTGAAGAATATAAAAATTTAAATTCAGCTATCAAATTATGTACTACTCCATTTCCTACTCATAGCATCAAGCATTATGTCAATATATCAAGCCTTTAGCATCATAAATCATTTCAAAATAAAGAAACAGGGCTCTCTTGATCTTCCAAAAAATATAAAATATTTTAACGGTGTTTTTCCCTATTGAGTGTGTATTTCATACCATCTTTGTAGTCAGTCTCTTATGTCAATGGAAGTGCAAAAATATCTCACCTTATAATTTTAACTTTGCAATCACATTCTGCATATTGGACAGTAAAATCAAACTGATTCCTCTCATTTTGCATGTGCCTAATCTTCAGGGCCTATTTACATTTCATTGCAATGTGACAGCAGGAAAAATGTACCCATATGTAAAAGGGCCAACCCACATTGTAAAGCAGAAGGTTTGAGTTAAATTTGAAACAAAACTGAAAGAAAGAAAATAAAAAGGGAGAAGGGGAAAGAAAAAATTTCTTCCTAAAACAAGCCAAATCCTACAAATTAATACTTTAAAGAAATAAAATAAACTAGTGTAAATATGAATCTATCCAAAATACAGTTTTATTTTAAATTTAAATCCCTCAGAAACCCAGAGCACTGTGTTTATAAAAGGAAAACAGTGGATAGACTTGCCCTTCACTGGAGGGCATGTCATATAGTCCTCGCCTTCTCTGCAAAACCTTCAGGCTGGCAGTAGTGACAGATGAACAGTTTATCATTAATTTCCCCTCTTTCATGCCTACAATCCAAATGGTGCATATTCTCCACAGGGAGGCATCAAGCTCTTTGCCTCTATTTCTCTTGCTAACTCACACTAACTTATACATCAAATGCAGATAAGAAGAGAGGGCAAATATCACTCTTTTTGTTTTCTCCTGGTCTGCGCCTTCTTGCACAATACTGAGCTTTGACTGAAAGGTTCTTCAAATTGTCCTGTGATTCATAGATTAAGGCATTCTAAATGATGACAAA
Source organism: Myotis brandtii (assembly GCF_000412655.1). Lineage (NCBI taxonomy): Eukaryota > Metazoa > Chordata > Mammalia > Chiroptera > Vespertilionidae > Myotis > Myotis brandtii. The sequence goes on along the minus strand of NW_005365372.1, from coordinate 2,096,748 downwards.
GCAACAAAGAAAATCTGAGAGACAAAACTTGTATATTGTGGCTTATAATTATAAGATTTGTGATTCCAGTGTTTGAAAGGATGATTTCTCTAAAACACGTGCCTAAGATGTTATTTTTAATGGTGAAAAAAAATCTGGAATATAAATACCTCACATTCTTTTAGCATGGCTAGGAATGCAGCAATCTTTAAAATGCTTCTTTAGTCTTATTTTGCCCCTTTACTATAAGAAACTAGTTTCTTCACAAAACTTGATTATACAAAAGCAGAACCTTTGTTATGATTTATTTACTTTCCTTGAATTGTTATATTTTATAACAACATCATGAATGAAGTGCTTTGTAGAATATATTTGAAGTGTGGGATTTGATATACTTAGATTTCAAAACATGACAATTAATACTTTATATTTTTCAAAATGTACATGGTACCTTGTCCATGGTGAATACTTAATACTAGTAAATATCGCATATTTCAGAAGCTGAGATATTTTCAATACTCTTGATTTTTAGTACTGATGGTAATTTTATACTAATATTTAATATAGTTTAACTTTAAGGTGTCTGTTTTATTTTTCTTTGAAGAAAAAAACCTATTTCATTTGAAAGAAAGATATTCACAGCTTTATTAGTATTTATAAAATAGGAAGTTTTGGCTGGTGAAAGTGCATGAAAGTTATATTGAATTATAACAAATCAATCTTGTACTAAAAGTAAACTCAAAACCACTAGGTGATACAATATGATTTAAAACTCATGAAGGCTAATATGATTATGACTATTGACAAATTACAATATTATTTTCTTGCAAAGCATGAAATATCAATGCTGTTAAATGAGTGCAAATGTTAATGTTCAAGGCTGCCTGCTGGCCTTTTGCTGGTGACATATCTAGGAATTCAGAAATATTTCATTTTCTATCTCCCTTTTCTGAGGCTGCAGGCCTCATATATAAATTACAACTGATGACAAAAGTGGAAGCTAACAGTGGCAAAATTAGGCCCAAAGGCAAAATAATTATATATACAGCCTTCAGCAGTAAGGGAGAGAGCCATCAATCAGCTCCCAATTATTCACTAGTTAATCAGCTCTGCCCTTCCTTTATTGAAGGGTTACAGTATAATTAAGTTGGCAGCATCCTTTTAATTCATCAAACATACAACACATGGTGGTGTTTGCTGCAATTGGAGGATAGCACCTTTGTGAGTTTGACCCTGAGTACTGCTGGTGTAGATGAGGAAAACTTCAGAGGTAAGGGAGAAAATTCATGCGACAGCACAGCACTGAGATGGTGGTGTCTTCATATACTTAAAACACCAAAGAGGATATTCTGAGTCCATTCAAATATATAACACAAACCTTAAATATATAAATTAATGGACAATATTTTTGTGTATTTATGGATGTGTAAATAGCACATAAAATATGTTTGCAAAAAGAGATATGGCTGATTTCTGACATGCATATAAACACTGACACCTTCAGAATACAAGCTTTAGGAGAATAGCCACTTATTCCAATGAAACTGCCATCATATAATCCATTTTGGAGTTAGATTCTATAAATGTTTTCTAAGAGCCAGTTTACGTGGCACATCAGAAAATGATACAAATGGCATTATGTTCACAGTTCTGGGTGTTTTATTTTGTTTTGATTTTTGTTCTTGAAAGTGCTTTTACTCTGTATAATTGCCCAATTTGTTTCAAAGTAAATGTTCTCTGTTTCCAAAAGTGCCTTTCAAAACTCCTCCCTATTGATGATGTTCTAAAAAAGTCTAATAACCCCTGATGGTTACAATAGTTGCGTTACTGCTATCCACAGGGAGTCTTTCCCTCTATTGACTATAAATAGAATGACATGAATATTTAAGATGCGATGAGTTGTTTTTGCAGTTACTAGAGTTATAGGTTATTTTTTCATTTGGCTCAAAAGCAGTAACTGAATATCACTTATAAAGATAAATGAACAAATATTTTATTTCATACCATTTTCTATCATCTCTATCTAAATAGTTGCATCTTGTTTACAACGTGGAACTCAAAACTATTGTCTACCAAGAGTAATTCAATTAGAAAAGATTCAAGAATATATCAGATATATTTTATAAGGTGGTTAACCTTACTGAGGACACATAAAACACATGCTCTCACACACAATGTGAAAATACTAGAACCAATGATATACTTGTTAAACTAAGTAGTTTGAATAATACATGAAACAGCATGCAAGAAATATGAAAATTTGAGGGTTTCAGAATCAATGATAAGTTGTTTTAGAGGTAGTAGTCTTTAATGTCCTTAATTTGTTTCATTTATTTATTTACTAAAGGCCCAGTGCATGAAATTTGTGCACTGGGGGGGGAGTGTCCCTCAGCCCAGCCTGCACCCTCTCCAATCTGGGACCCCTCAGGGGATGTCCAACTGCCAGGAGTCGGATATCCCTCTCACAATCCGGGACAGCTGGCTCCTACCCACTCACCTGCCTGCCTGCCTGATTGCCCCTAACCCCTCTGCCTGCTGGCCTGATCTCCCCCAACTGCCTGTGCCTTGGCCCCCAGTCTGGTTTCCCTCTGCGGGAGATGACCTGGTGGATCAGGGGAAAGCACTGCCCCCATAATCCTGCTGCTGCTGTACTGCCTGCCTGAGCCTCAGCCCTTTGCAGCCACCCATGGCTGCCTGAGCTTCGGCCTTTGCAGCCACTGCGGCTTTGTCTGGAAGGACATCTGGAAGACGACCACTCTAATTAGCATATTACACTTTTATTAGTATAGATTTGGGGACCATTACAACCATGCACAACTTAAAGAAAACACATGGCCCTGGCTGGTTTGGCTTAATGGAGAACGCATTGGCCTGTGGACTGAAGGGTCCCAGGTTTGATTCCAGTCAGGGGCACATGCTTGGGTTGCAGGCTCGATCCCCAGTAGGGGGCCTGTGGGAGGCAGCTGATCAGTGATTCTTATCATTGATGTTTCTATCTCTCTCTCTTCCTCTCCCTTTCTCTCTGAAATAATAAAAAAATATTTTTTTAAAAAGATAACACATGATCTTCACTTTGGGCTTTGTCATTTTACAATATCCTTTGTGCACTATTTTAACTTCCCTCAACTTTCCTTTACCCACCCTTAAAATGCAATGTATTTTGGGGAAAGGTGATCAGGAAAGTGATTCTAGAGGGTGGAAGTTTTTTTTTTGGAGGGGATGGGGTCATGAAGATATTTAAAAATTGAGCATGGTGATGGTTGTACCACTCTGAATTTACTGTAAAAAACGAGTTCATTGTACACTTTAGGTGAGATGTACAGTATATGAATTATATTTCAACAAAGCTGTTCTTTTATTTCTTTTTAAATAAAGACCAGTCTTATAATTAATTGCAGATGTTTTCAGAGGCCCCCAGGATTTGCTTACCTCCTCCTACCCCACTTTCCTGCTGGTAATCACCATACTGCTGTCTGTCTATGAAGTTGTTTCTTTTTTCTTTGTTTTTGCTTAATCTCATCACCATTTTCTCCCAGCACCCAAACAACTCTCCCCTCTGACAGCTGAGAGTCTGTTTTCTGTATCTATGAGCCTGTTTCTATTTTTTTGTTAGTTTATTTTCTTTATTAGATTTCACATATAAGTGAAATAATGTGATATTTGTCTTTTTTAAGATACATTTATTTTTACTTTATTTATTTATTTAGTTAGTTACTTTATTCTTTATTGATTTAAGTATTACAGATGTCTCCCTTTTCTCCACTGACCTCTCCCCGGCCACTCCCACATCCCAGTACATGCCATCACCCCCCTAGTGTCTGTGTCCATTGATTATGCTTATATGCATGCATACAAGTCATTTGGTTGATTTCTTACCACCCCCCAACCCTCCCCTCCCTTCCCTCTGAGGTTTGACACTTTGTTCAATGCTTCTCTGTCTGTGGATCTATTTTTGTTCATCAGTTTATGTGTTTGTTATAGTCCACAAATGAGTGAGATCATGTGATATTTATCTTTCTCCAACTAACTTATTTTGCTTAGCATAATGCTCTCCATGTCCATCCATGCCTTTGAGAATGGTAAGAGTTCCCTCTTTTTTAAAGCAGTGTAGTATTCCATTGTGTAGATGTACCACAGTTTTTTAATCCACTCATCTGCTGATGAGCACTAAGGCTGTTTCCAAATCTTAGCTATTGTACTAGTAAATTGTGCTGCTATGAACATAGGAGTGCATATATCCTTTCTGATTGGTGTTTCTGATTTCTTGGGATATATTCCTAGAAGTGGGATCACAGGATCAAATGGGAGTTCCATTTTTAATTTTTTGAGGAAACTGCATACTGTTTTCCACAGTGGCTGCACCAGTCTGCATTCCCACCAGCAGTGCAAGAGGGTTCCTTTTTCTCCACATCCTCTCCAGCACTTGTCGTTTGTTGATTTGTTGATGATAGCCATTCTGACAGGTGTGAAATGGTACCTCATTGTTGTTTTGATTTGCATCTCTCGGATGATTAGCGACTTTGAGCATGTTTTCATATGTCTCTTGGCTTTCTGAATGTCCTCTTTTAAAAGGTGTCTATTTAGGTCCTTTGCCCATTTTTTGATTGGATTGTTTATCTTCCTTTTGTTAAGTTGTATGAGTTCCCTATAAATTTTGGAGATTAGGCCCTTATCAGATATAATGTTGGCAAATATGTTCTCCCATGTAGTGGGCTTTCTTGTTGTTTTGTTGATGGTTTCTTTTGCTGTGCAGAAACTTTTTATTTTGATGTAGTCCCATTTGTTCATTTTCTCTTTAGTTTCAACTGCCCTAGGAGCTGTATCAGTGAAGAAATTGCTTTGGCATATGTCTGAGATTTTGTTGCCTTTGGATTCTTCTAGAATTTTTATGGTTTCCTGGGGGGGGGGGCATGTATCTGTCCAATTTTTCCAACGCCATTTATTAAAGAAACTGTCTTGACTTTTTCATATACCAATAATGAACTTAAAGAGAAATTGAAAAAAAATAATCCCATTACCATTGCAACAAAAAAGTTAAGATACCTAGGAATAAATTTAACTAAAGAGGTAGAAGACCTGTACTTGGAAAATTACAGGGTGCTGAAAAAAGAGATAGAGGAAGACAAACAAATGGAAGAATATACCCTGTTCATGGATTGGTAGAATCAACATCATTAAAATGTCCATACTACCCAAAGCAATCTACAGATTCAATGCAATCCCCGTTAAAATACTAATGACATATTTCACAGACCTAGAACAAATTCTCCAAACATTCATATGGAATAATAAAAGACCCCAAATAACTGCAGCAATCCTGAGAAAGAAGAACAAAGTAGAGGGATCTAAATTCCAGATATTAAGCTATATCACAAAGCCACTGTCCTGAAAACTGCCTGGTATTGGCACAAGAACAGACATACACACCAATGGAACAGAATAGAGACCCCAGAAATTGACCCAAGCCATTATGCTGAAGTAATATTTGACAAAGCAGGCAAGAGCATACAATGTGATATCTGTCTTTTGCTGACTGGCTAATTTGGGAATTGTCTTTTGACTGTCCACCTGTTCTGTATCTTTTTTGTAATATTCATATCATTTTATTTATTTATTTATTTTAATATACTTTTTTATTGAGATACACAATAAAAAAACAAATAAACTTCAAATATTACAGATATCCCCTATTCCTCATATCTTCACTACCCTATTTCCCATGTCTATGGGCTATGCATATAAGTATATAAATTCTTTGGTTTATCTCTTCTTGTCCCCTCATCCCCACACCCGAGGATATGTTCTTACTGATCTTAGAGAGAGAGGAAGAGAGAGAAAAGAAAAAAAAGGAAAAAGAAAGAAAGAAAGAAAGAAAGAAAGAAAGAAAGAAAGAAAGAAAGAAAGAAAGAAAGGAAGGAAGGAAGAGAGAGAGAAAAGAAAGAAAAGAAAAGAAAAGAAAAGAAAAGAAAAGAAAAGAGGAGAGAAACATCAATTGATTTCATGGAACCCAAAACCTAGATATCTAGATCTATGCCCTGACCAGGAATCAAACCCACAACCTTTTGGTATACAAAACAATACCCCAACCAACTGAGCCACCTGGCCAGCCACCTGTTCTTTTATTAATACATACTAAGAAACTTGAAGGTAAGAATGTTTGTGATGCCTCTTTCTCTCCCCTAGGTCCTCAAATGACAGCTTGAACATAATGGGGAGACTAAAAGCATTCATTGAATGAATGAATGAGTGAATGAGTGTGTGAATGAATATAAACAACACATGTGAAAACTTAGTTCATCAACTACTACTAATAGAAGGATTCAGTTAGCTTGGAAGTTACTTATATTGCTGAGATACATAATAAAAAACAAATATAATTCAAATACCTACAAAATTAATCATGCAAAAGAGATAGAAGAGAAGGCCCAACAGTTCTCCCTGTCCAAAAAAAGTGTGACATTTTAAATTCAAATTTATAATAATAGTGTATTTTTAATTCCTAAATATAATATTTTGGTTTTGTCCTTAATAAAATTGATTTAATTGAATTTTGCCTACTTGACCAATAAGATTTCTATTTTTATAGGTTTTTATCTACAAATTTAATGGATTCCTTTCCTTATATTTCATAGATATACAAATTAAACCTATAGGCACCTGATTTTTATTTCAAAAAATAAATAGATGCAACTTAGTTCCTATTCAGATTATTGTCTACCCTGCATTCTTCCTGTACATTGAGTTGCCTTTTAGAATTCATTTTATTCTCTTCTTAATAAAGATAAATATTTATAAAATAAGTGTTAAAAAACCTTTTACTTTTGGAAATAAAAAAAAATCAGTGTGCCCTTACTATTTAATGAGCAATTATTCCCCTGATATTTTTCTTAGTCCTAATAAATTCCAGGAAGTACTTTCCCTAATGTCTTTTCCAAGTTGCTGGTTTTCATTTTTTTTTATTATACTGGCCTTCACTGAATTTCATGGTAGGTTAGTCTATCCCCACGTAGTAGTTTTTTTCTATTCATTTTAATTTCCAGTCCACTCCTAAAAAGAGTCCAGTTACCAAATTATTTTGAATTCATTGTCATATTTTATAAAATGTCACTCAAACACATGTGAAGAGAAAGACCTTGCTTCTCTTTTTGAATATCTTGGTCACCATATGTGATTAGATTTATAAGTAAGAACCTGTGTAAAACTTGTAGAGAGAGGCCAGATGAGCCCCACCACAGGAAGACACCTGGCCCAGGCTCAGCAGGAAGATCTGTGCAGCTGAAAACAAAGGGATTCCAAGATGCCTGCAGAGTAGGTGGAGGCTCCCTTCGCTTGCTTCCAGCACTGAACCAGACTTATGGCTAAACCTCAGATCAATCAGCTTGGAAGACAAGTTGCAGAATAGTTTTCCTGAAGTATTGAGAGCACAGAGCATGGAGGAAGGACAGGAGGAAATGCAGAGAGGGTAAACCCACTCTTGGGGGTCCACAGCTAGGAAGCAAGGGTAATATTGTGGCAGGGGAGCCCCCACCCCCTGGGATTGTGGATTCTCAGCCCTGTACAGGGATCCCTAATACAGAGCAACAGAGAAGGGAAGGGGACCCCTCCTAGCATTGGGCATTGTGAATCAGTGGTGATTCAGTCCACCTGGAAGAGATGGACTGCACCATTCCAGGCAAAGAGAAATTTCTTTGTTAAAACACCAGTACGGAGTGTTCGCTCCAATCTGTGTCTGTGGAGGGGTCACCAGGAAAGCAAGAGGCTGGTGGAGGGTTTTGATGGGTACACCCAGGCAGTGACTCTGAGGGCCCCTCTATTCTCTAGAAGAGCTTTGGGAAGAGAGCCAGAAGGAAACCGGACAGTGTGGCTTGGAAAAGCGGATCGGATTTCCTACATCCAGCACATGGGCAGTGCCCCTCCCCGCATCTGCAGAACTGCTGAGTCTGCCCCATCCTGCTGTGATCTGGGACAAGGGGAAGCAGCACTGACCTGGAGATCTGTGCCTGTACTGCTCTATCTGACTTTGCACAGAGAATTCGGACATTTGGCCCAGTTGGATGCCCCACAAAGTGGGGGCCGGCGGAAAGATTGGATTGCCAAGCATGGCTGATTTTTAAATTTTTATGTATTTACGTATTTATTTTTATATTTTTTATTCCTTCCTACTTGGTGTGGCCGCAAGGGGGAGCCAAGAAACCAGTCAGAGCTGAGGCATTGAGACTGTACCTCCCAAGTGAGCTTTTGTTCAGGGGACAGATGAGCAAGTGCTGGGACCTTCAGCTGCATTGTGGGGAATCAGATCCCAGCTCCCCAGCTAGGTCAGCCAGCATGGCCCTCGGAAGAAGAGGAGGAGCCTGCCCATCTCCTATAGGATTTTGGCACCATACCCAACTTGAGTCCGTTTAATCCACTCTGGCCAGGTCCCAGATACCCCTGCAGAGTACAGTTCCATGGGAGAAGGGAGAGCAGCTAGAGCAGGGAATTTCGTGGTGTGAGAAAAGCAGAAGACCCAGTCTCTGGGCTCAGGAGGCCCGACCCAAAAGACTACTTGGGGCTGAGACATGCGGAATTTCAGTAAGGTTGCAAAGGGCCAGAAACTGAATTTGGCTTGCACCAGAGAATCCCCGGGAGGCCCATGATCAGTACACCACGTGGCCAGATTTGGACAACATTGGAGCAAAATTCAGTGAGCTCCAAAAATAGCAGACCGAAAGTGGAATTGCAGCAGGCACAAAATTATATGTAGGTGAGCTCCACTTTTTTTTAACCTTTATTTTTTTCTTTTATATTTCTTTTTAAATTTATTTTTCTTATATATTTTCTTTCATATCTCTTCTTTCCCTCTTTTATTTTATTTAATTTTTCCCTTTCTCTTTTCTGCTTTTATTTATTTTGGGGGGTTTTATTTTCCTATTCTATATTTTATTTTATTCGTTATTATTACTTCTAAGAATATTATTTCATTTGTTATTTTTTTCCTTTCCTTTTTATTCTTTTTCTTTTCTCTTCCTTCTGTTCTTACATATTCTCTTTTTCTCATTTATTTTTTAATTAAATTTATTGGGGTGACATTGGTCAACATGAACATATAGGTTTCAGGTGTGGCTTTCTATGTTATGAAATCTGTATATTACACCATGTGCCCAACACCCAAAGTCAAATCCTCTCCTGTCACTATCCTATATAATAAAGAGGTAATATGCAAATTGGCCCTCATGCCCTTGCGTCATCACAAGATGGCCTCCCCCATGTCATCACAAGATGGCCGCCCCCCCCATTGTCACAGCCAAACCGGTTAGGGAACACACTGCATTTTGTAACGAGTTTCAGTTTATATACCACACTAGAGGCCCGGTGCACAAAATTCTTTCACAGGGGTGGGGGTCCCCTCAGCCCAGCCTGCACCCTCTCCAATCCGGGACCCCTCGGGGGATGTCCAACTGCTGGTTTAGGTACTTAGGATTGGGCCTAAACTGGCAGTTGGACATCCCTCTCATAATCCGGGACCACTGGCTCCTAATTGCTC
>NW_005365372.1:2075442-2087129 GCF_000412655.1 Myotis brandtii | reverse complement strand
TCCTGCTGGCCTGGTCACCCCCAACTGCCCCCCTGCTGGCCTGGTTGCCCCTAATGGCCCCCCCACTGGCCTGGTTGCCCCACGCAGCCTGCTGTTCAGTTGTTTGGTCATCCCTCACTAACCCCCCTGCCAGTCTGATCGTCCCATGCAGCCTACTTGTTCAGTCATTTGGTCCTCCCTCATTTACCCCCTCCAAGCCTGATCACCCCACGCAGCCTGCTTGTTCAGTCATTTGGTTGTCCCTCACTAACCTCCCTGCCAGCTTGGTTGTAGGCAGCCATCTTGTGAGGGTGAGAGGGTTAATTTGCTTATTACCCCTTTATTAAATAGGATAAGATTGAAGTAATATGGTTCTTAGCTTTTTTGACTGACTTATTTCACTTAGTATAATATTCTCAAGGTACATCCATGTTGTTGCAACTGGCGTTATTTCATCCTTTCTTATGGCTGAGTAGTATTCCATTGTGTATATGTACCACCTTTTCCAGTTCTTTATTAGAGGACACTTTGGTTGTCTCCATGTCTTGGCCACCATGAATAATGCTGCAATGATCATAAGGGTACATATATCTTTAAGAATACATGATTTCAAGGTTTTCAGCTTGAAAAGCCCAGCATTTTGTGATATACGCAGGAGATGGATTGCTGGGTCATATGGGAGCTCTCTTTAATTTTTTGAGGATTCACCAAACTACTTTCCATAGTGGTTGTACCAGTTTACATTCCCACCAGCAGTGAATGAGGCTTCCCTTTTTTTTCTACAACCTCTCCAACACTTGTTATTGCTTGTCTTGTTACTCCAACAGGTATAAGGTGGTATCTTATTGTAGTTTTGATTTTCATTTCCCATATTGCCAATGAGGTTGAACATCTTTTCATATATATATTGGTTTTTCATATTTCTTCTTGAGAGAGGTGTATTTTCAGGCTCTCTGCCCACTTTTTGATTAGGTTGTTTGTTAGTTTGGTGTTGAGTTTTATGAGTTCTTTATATATTTTGGTAATTAAACCTTTGTCAGAGCCACTGCTTACAAATATAATCTCCCATTTGGTTGGCTTCCTCTTTGTTTTGTTTTCAGTTTCCTTTGCTGTGCAGAAGCGTTTTAGTCTGATATAATCCCATTCATTTATTTTTGCCTTTACTTCCTTTACCTTTAGGGTCAAAGTCATAAAATGTTCTCTACAACCAAGGTCCATAAGTTTGATACCTTTATTTTCTTCTATGTAACTTATTGTTTTGGGTCTTATATTTAGATCTTTGACCCATTTTTAATTATTTTTTTTTACAAGGGGGCAAACTGTAGTCCAATTTCATTATTTTCCATGTGGCTTTCCAGTTTTCCTAGCACCATTTATTGAAGAGACTATCTTTATTCCATTGTGTGTTTCTGGCTCCTTTGTAGAAAATTATCTGTTCATATACATGTGGTTTTATAGCTGGGTTCTCTAGTCTGTTCCACTGGTCTGTGGGTCTGTTTCTCTGCCAATACCTTGCTCTTTTGATTATCATAACTCTGTAGTGTAATTTGAAGTCAGGTAGCACAATACCTCCAGCTTCGTTCTTTTTTCCCCCCTCTAGATTATATGGCTCTTTGTGGTCTTTTGTGGTCCCATACAAATATGATGATTTCTCATTCTATTTATTTAAAAAATGGCTTTGGGATTTTGATGGGAATTGCATTAAAACTGTATATGGCTTTGGGTAATAAGATAATTGTAACTATGTTGATTGTTCTGATCCATGAACACAGGATATTTTTCCATTTTGTTGTGTCTTTTTCAATGTCTTTACTGCATTGTAATTTTCAGTATATAGGTCTTTCACATTCTTTGTCAAGTTTTTCCCTAGATATTTTATCCTATTGGTTGTAATTGCAAACTAAATTTATTGGTTTTTTCATTTATTATTCTGAAGTTTTGTTGTTAGTATACAGGAAGGCAATGGATTTTTAAAAAAATATATTTTATTGTTTGTTTTTTTTTTGTTTTTTTTTTACAGAGAGGAAGGGAGAGGAATAGAGAGTTGGAAACATCGATGAGAGAGAAACATCTATCAGCTGCCTCCTGCACACCCCCTACTGGGAATGTGCCTGCAACCCAGGTACATGCCCTTGACTGGAATTGAACCTGGGACCCTTCAGTCTGCAGGCCGATGCTCTATCCTCTGAGCAAAACTGGTTATGGCAGGCAGTGGATTTTTGCACATTGATTTTGTATCCTACAAGTTGACTGCATTTGTTTATTGTTTCTAATAGATTTTGGTGGCGTCTTTAGGGTTTTCTACATACAGAATTATGCTGTCTGCAAAAAGTTACAGTTTTACTTATTCCTTCCCAATTTGGATGGCTTTTATTTCTTTCTCTTGCCTTATTGCTCTGGCTAGGACTTCCACCTCTATCTTGAATAAAAGTGGTGAGAGTGGACATCCTTATCTTTTTCTGATCTTAGAGGAAATGCTTTCAGTTTTCACCATTAAGTATAATATTTACTGAGGGTTTGTCATATATGGCCTTTAATATGTTGAGGTACTTTTCTTCTATTCTTATTTTATTGAGTGTTTTAATCATTAAATGGATGTTTGTTGGAGTAAGTTTCTCCTTGATCCTGCTCAACTATGCCAACTGTGGGGTGTACAAGTCCTTCTCTGCCAGTAGCTGCACCCCCATGTTCACCGGGTAGTGGATTAAGAAGACATGAGAAGTCATAGGTATATAGGAGAATATTTGTTGAAGACTAAGTAGCCATTGCTAACATGGAGCCATCAGACAAATTAGTTCTTCAAAGTAGCCTTGCAAAGTATACAACACACAGTGGCTGCAGCCACAGCCATTGCCACACACAGCAGCCCAGCCCTACATAAAACAGCCTCTTATATAGGAACCATAGGAGCCAGCCACCTACTGGTCAACAACACACTCTTATACTAACTCAGACAAAAGAGGCTTCTTGCAAAATAGTGACATCAATATTTGGGTTATAGAAAAGTACGCCTGCCCAGTGCATACAGTAAGATAGCTGTGTCCTTGCTTTTGCATCTGTGTATGGCAACTTGGCCTTGAACATCCAGTGTACTCTGCACAGGGCCCCTACACAAAAATTGGCCTTGAACATCAGGTGTACTCTGATTAAGGTTCCCACATTCCACCCCTTACACTAGATGGTCTTCTAAGGGTACCTTGGCCTGTATGTCAGCTCCTTGAACACAGAATCTACAATAGCAATACAAACTACAACATGTTATGACTAGTACCCTGGCCCCAATAGTAACACTCACAAATGCCTAGCACCATGCTCCTGACAATATATCCTACCAATGTGGGAGGTGATCATGAGAAAGGGCTTGTATGGCTTGTACTTCACTGTCTATCTCTTGTAGGGCATTGGTTATATTACTAGGGCTGGATTAAGGGGTGTGACTGTAACTTGTAGTCATACTGTCTTCCCTGAAAGGATTGGTGGGTCACCCATGGCCCTTCTCCTATAAAAGACCATGGCCAGATCCCACACTCCCTTTTCCCCTCTGCCAAGAGGGAAGGCCTTGGGTCACAACAGTTTATCTGTTGCTTTCACCTGCACATGCAGTGTCTGAGGATACCTCCACATATACTTGTCTAGCCTAATCTTTTAGCCTAAGTGGGTCCACCCTTAGGTGGAGCTCCCATTTCTTGTCCCCCCATGGGGTGATAGCCTTCTAGCCACTGTTGCTCAAGCCATCATGGCAACTACATAGTTAAACCTGTAAAAACAGTCCAGCTGTCTGTTCTAAGGGCCAAGGGGCTACTTTGCCCAGCATCTGAATCGAACTACATAGTTCATCAGTATCTAAATAGACAGACACAGCTGTCCATGTAGCAGAATTCCCTCTTACTAGACCCGTCCATACACTACATGATCTCTGGGAGGGGGTGGCGTACCCTCTTGGAATGAACTAAGGAGTAACTCCTCCATAGGAGCTTTATACCTTGACAGGGTCTCATGTCACAGAACCCAACAGGGTTTGTAATTCCCATGACAGAGGGCTGGTACTCACTGCTGCCTTCTGTTCTAAATAGCCCCCCCCCCTACTTTGCTAAAGTTTGGGTTTGTGCCACTACTGACATGGGCGTGGTCATGTAGGCCTGCAAGACAGAACACATGGCTGCCAACTGTCTCTCAAGAAGAGAGTATTGATTCCTAGGGTTTTTTTTTCTATAACTGGGACTAAAACCAGATGGATACCCTTTTCTGCCTACTTAGGTGACTGCCCTCTTGGCAGCTAGGTACCCTTATCCATTTTTGTGGTTCAACCCTCCATTGCCCCCTTCAAGGACAACTGACACATGGCCATAACAACCAAGCCAAATGGGGACTTGGACACTTGCCAATACGCCAAAAGACCAACATAGGTGTGTAGACCAACATAGGTCTGTCATAGGCTATAGCAGCTGCATTAAAATTCTGTAACAGAATCAGAGATTAGTACAACATCATTAACACAATGGAACATTGGTACTGTGGCCGCCCCAGGCAGCCAAATCCTGTGCCATCAAACCATGACAAATGGTAGGTCTATGCAAACATCCTGGAGGGAAGGAGACTAAAGTCCACTGTTGACCCTCCCATTTAAAAGTAAACTATCCTTGATTCCCTGGAGCCCTGTCCATGGGAAGAGGGCACTAGCCAAATCCATCATGTAGGGCATTGCTCCAATGCCAGTGCAAGGCAATTTATGTGATCCACTATAACTAGCACCGTGAATTGTAAAAGGGGAGTTCCTTACTAAGTTCTCTGCAATCCACAGTCAGTCGCCAGGTGCCATCAGGCTTTGTCACTGGCTATACCGGACAATTGTAGGGGCTGTGTGTGGTGGGTGATCCTTATCTTCTCTAGCTGTAATACTATCTGTAGCAATCTCCCGAAGATGCATTCTGGTATGGAAGACAGTTGTCTGCCGCACACAGACAGCTCAACCCTACCCATCTACATGAGTACGTAACTTGACCCGCACATCTATCCGGGCTACTACAGAGCAAACTGCAGACTGCACTAGCGGGTTTAACATATGGCCTCCAGGCCCCCCTAACTAGGTATCTTGGCCTGTTCCTATGTCTATGAGATTAGTCCTGGAGGTGCTCTGGTCCAGGGGGAGTGACTTCCCCCTGCACTCTCCAGGATCGCTGCTCTACTGGTAACTGTCTCCAGGGGGCCAGAACTTGTCACTGGATTGCTGATCTATTTTCTCCCTTTTAACCCCTGCCTGACTTCTAAGTTAGCCAGCAAGCCAAACACTGCTTCAGAGAGAATCAAATCTTCATGCGCATTGCACAATGGCAGCAGCTGGGGTGCCAGGCCTCGCTGCCATCTTTTGTCTGCTCCTGCTCTTCCGCAGCAGCTAGGGCTACACTCCATCACCTGGGTAGTGGCTGCTGCTGTAAAGCTTGACTCTGCCTTTGCCTTCACCCATCTCCCTGAAGCTCAGTGTCTCCCAGGCTGTGCTGCTCCCCACCTCTCCTCGGGGATCCGGCCCATCAAGGATACCTATGTCTTCTCCACAGCCACTGGCATTACCTCATCCTGTTCCCAATTCCCTGGCAAGGTCCAAGGCATCAGGACCACCACTACTGGATTCCACAGCCCAGTCAGAGGAAATGACCTGTGGCAGGGCAGACAAGGCACTTACTCCTGAATCCTGTTCATGATGCCAATTGTCTGAGTACTTACACCTTTACCCTGCTCACTGCACCAATTGTTGGAGTAAGTTTCTCCTTGATCCTGCTTCACTACACCAACTGTGGGGTGCACAGGTCCTTCTCTGCCAGGGGATGTGCTCCCATGGATGCCAGGTAGTGTATGAAAAAGACATGAAAAGTAGTAGGTATATAGGAGAGTCTTTATTGCAGATCAAGTAGCCATTGCTAACAAGGAGCCATCAGACAAAATAGTTCTTCAAAGTAATCTTGCAAAGTAGCTTATACACAGCAGCCTCAGCTGCAACCATAGTTGCAGCCATAGCCAGACAAAGCAGCCCAGCCTTATATAAAGCAGCCTCTTATTATAGGAGCCATAGGAGCCATCCACCTGCTAGTCAGAAACACACTCACTCTTATACCAGCTCAGACAAAAGAGGCTTCTTGCAAAATAGTGACATCAATATTTGGATTATAGAAAAGTACAACTGCGCAGTGCATACAATAAGATTGCTGTGTCCTTGTTTTGCACCTGCATATGGCAACTTGGCCTTGAACATCGGCATACTCTGGACAGGGCCCCAACACTCAAATTGGCCTTGAACATGAGGCATACTCTGATTAGGGATCCCACAATGTTGTATCTCATCAAATGCTTTTTCTGTATCTATTGAAAAGAATATAACTCCTCTGTCTACAAAGAAGTTCCTATAAACCTGTGAATTTTATCCTTTCTTTTGATAATGTGGTGTATTAAATTGATTGATTGATTAAAAAATGCTATGTTGAACTATTCTTGTGCCCCTGAAATGAACACCACTTGATTGTGATGTATTATTATTATTTTTTATGTGCTGTTGTATTTGATTAGCTAGTATTTCCTTTAGGAGTTTTGCAACTGTATTCAGCAGAGATATTGGTTTGCAGTTTTCTTTTTTGTATTATCTTTGCCAGGTTTTGGTGTCAGGGTTATATTGGCCTCATAGAATGTGTTAGGAAGTATTTCATATCCTTCAATTTTTTTGGAAGAGCTTGAGAAAGATTGGTTTTAAATCTTCTTTGAACATTTGGTAGAATTCACTGGTGAAGCCATCTGGTCCTGGACTTTTCTTTTTGGGGAAGTGTTTTTATGATTGTTTCAATTTCTTCACTGATGCTCATTCTATTTAGATTTTCAAATTGTTCATTATTTAGTCTAGGAAGGTTATAGATTTCTAGGAACTTATCAATTTCTTCCACATTATTGAATTTGGTGGCATATAGTCTTTTATGATCTTCTAGTTAGTATAAGCCTTTGTATATCTGTGATGTCTGTGAGACTTTTCCTCTCTCATTTCTGATTTTGTTTATATGGGTCTTTCCCCCCTTTTCCTTAGTGCTTCTCTAATTCTTTTGGTCTCTTCTTTTTTAGTATTCTCTTATTTCTTACTAGAGGCCCGGTGCATGAAATTCGTGCACTGGGGGGTGGGGTTCCCTCAGCCCAGCCTGCCCCCTCTCACAGTCTGGGAGCCCTCAGTGGATGTCCTACTGATGGCTTAGGCCTGGTCCCCATGGGGAGTGGGCTTAAGCCACAGTCTGGCAGCAGATGCTCAGACCTGGCGCCCCGTGTGTGTGTGTGTGTGTGTGTGTGTGTGTGTGTGTATGTGTGTCCACTGGGGGCCTGCCCCTAGCCGCACCATGGAGGCTCAGAGCAGGCGCCCTGTGTGTGTGTGTCCACTGGGGGCCTCCCCCCAGACACACTGCAGAGGCTTGGAGCAGGCGCCGTGTGTGTGTGTGTGTGTATGTGTGTCCACTGGGGGCCTCCCCCCAGACACACTGCAGAGGCTTGGAGCAGGCGCCGTGTGTGTGTGTGTGTGTATGTGTGTCCACTGGGGGCCTCCCCCCAGACACACTGCAGAGGCTTGGAGCAGGCGTCCCTCTGTGTTGATCTCTCAGGCTCCTAGCCATGCCTGCATGTTGTTCCCTCCCTTGAGTGGCAGCCAGGGCAGGTGGGAAGCTTGGCTTCCTCTATCCCCGGGGGCAACCCAAGGCTCCAGCTTCGTGGCCGCCACCATCTTTGTTGTGTTAATTTTCATACTCGTCCTGATTGGCTGGTAGGTGTAGCAGAGTGACACCAATTTGCATGTTTCTCTTTTATTAGTGTAGAATTTTTGTTGTTGTTGTTTTGTTTTTGTTCTGTTATTTTTGGTTTGGTCTTCTTTGCCTTGTTCTGCCACCACCTGTATAATGGTTGGCACAATGTAGTCGAGGTTGAGCCTCTGAATCAGCCAGCCAGAGGGCTGAACTCACCCATAAATGTCACAAAAGCAATCAAGAATCAGTCCAGCTGTCATGGCTCAGTGGTTGAGCACTGACCTATGAACCAGGAGGTCATGGTTCAATTCCCGGTCAGGGGAAATACCCAGGTTATGGGCTCAATCCTCAGTGTGGGGCATGCAAGATGCAGCCAATCAATGATTCTCTCTCATCACTGATGTTTACATCTCTCTCCCCCTTTCCCTCTATGAAATCAATAAAGTATATATATTTTAAAAAGAATCAATTACAACAGGAGGGCCCACAAACATATTCCTGGAGCACCCAGATCAGAAGATTAAGAAGGCTATGCTGCCCTGGCCTATTTTGCTCAGTGGTTGGAGCATTGGCCTGTGGACAAAGCCTTGCAGGTTTAATTATTAGTCAAGGGCACATACTTTGGTTGCAGCTTCCAAAGCCTCAGTAGTGATGTGTCCAGGAGGCAACCAGCCCATGTGTCTCTCTTACTTCTTACGTTGATGTTTCCCCCATCCTCTCTCTCTCCTTCTTTCCTCCCTTGCACTCTCTCTGGAAATCAATGGAAAGGATATCCTTTGATGAGTATTAAAGAAAATAAAAGAAGAAGACTATGCCACTGGGCACTGGGTCCCACAAGATAACCACTGCAGAAGTTCTGGGAGTCATAGAAGTCCTATCTAATACACAGAAACAAACACAAAGAAATGGCAAATATGGGAAACCAAAGAAACAGGCACCAAATGAAAGAACAGAAAGAATATCAAGAAAAAGAGCTAAATAAAGTGAAGCGAAACAATTTATCAGAAAAAGAGTATAAAGTAATGGTTTTCAAAATGCTCCAGAGCATGAAAAAGAATATGGATACCATGATAAACAACCATTTGGAAACAAAGAATGACATATCTGAAATAAAGAATGTACTGTAATGAATAAACAGTAGGTTAGATAAAGCAGAGGATTGAATCAGTGGATTAGAAAACAAAGTAGGAAGATGATATGTAAACACCGGTACTCACTCCCTCCCACAACCTCATCAAAATTACAACTAAAATACAGAAGAAACATTAATCAGAATCACCTGAAAACTGACTAAATGGAAGTCCTACAACTAGAGAATTAACAAAAACAGCACATTGAGATTGGTAGGAGGGGCAGAGGGGTGGAACTGGTTATCCAGCACCCATGTGGGTGTTTTTTTTTTAATCCAGAGGAAGATCATCCCTGCGGAAGCCACCATGAGGAGCAAGAGGTCCAAGCCACACACCAAATCCCCCACTCAGGGTCCCAGAGCTGGTAAAAGTAATCTCCATAACTTTGGCCTATAAAAGCTGGCAGGAATTGGTGTTGAGGGACATGGAAGCTGCCAGAGACCCAGCTGTCCCTTTAAAGGGCTTGCACATGAACTTACTCAAACTTGCTTTCTCTGAGTTCCAGGAGGGTTGGGGGACCCAGACACATATGTGGGAAACTGGATTGTCTGGCATCAAGGCAGGAACTCAGGGGAGACTTTCTAACAGACGGAGGTCCTTGCAGGGGTCAGTATTTCTATGCTTAGACCTCCCCTATCCCAGGGCTGACAGGCTTTCATATCTGAGTCCCCATCAACCTGGAGCACACTGTTTGTTCCACCCTAGTGATTCCCTGAGACCCCGCCCCAACCAATTTTCAGCCCCACATAAGCTGTTTGCAGCAGCTTTTCCATATGAGAGGCCTATCCTGGATCAGGCTTTAGACTTTGCTAAAATCTCTCAAACAAGGTGCAGCAGGTGTCAGCATGCCCCAAAACAATTAATAAAAGGCCCAAGAACTGGAAGCAGCACCAACCTGCCTTGCTTCATAGTTGGGCTTCACCAGGACACTTCCAAACCTGATACAAATAGGATGAATCTGCACATCTCTCTGTAGGTCCTGCTGGTTGGCCCCAGGCAGTGGCTAACTTTGCACCTCCCTGAAGACCCAAGAGCCAGTGCACCCAGTGGTCAGTATCATTCCAGATTATAACTCTACACATCCACAAGTGACTCACTTAAGGGGAAGACTCAGTGAGCACCATAGCCCTACTGAAGCAAGTCCTGCTCCATAGGAGTGATTCCTGCACAGCAGCTCTCCCACTGTAGTCGTAGTTGGTCCTCACAGCCAATTGGCCTGGAGGTCAAGTCCTCCCAGTGAGGCCAACAGCAATCAGGTCTCAACTACAAAAAGACTGTGCACACAGCCTATAAAGGGGCACACCTAGAGTACCCAGCTCATGTGGACAGGGGTGATTGAGCTACCAGGCCCTATAAGATACCTACTAAACAAGGCCACTTTACAAACTGCAGGAGACATAGCAGCTCTGCACAATACATTGAAACAAACACAGAGAAGCAGCCAAAATACAGAAACAAAGAAACATGTCACAAATGAAACATATGGAAGCAAGCAAACTATGGGATACTGAGTTCAAAACCACAGTTATAAGGTTATTCAAGTGTCTTCATGAGACTTTCAAGGAACTTAGTGAAACTTTCAAGGATCTTAGTGAGTATGCCAAAGACATGGAAAAGGACCAATCAGAAATTAAGCATACACTACCTAAAATAAAGAATAATTTACAGATATTCACCAGTAGAATACAGGATTCAGAGAATCAAGTCAATGATTTGAAATATGAGGAGGTGAAAAACACCCAATCAGAAGTGCAAAAAGTAAAAAAGTATAAAAAGATATGAAGAGGAGGAAAAAAGATGGCGGTTGGCAGGATGGAGGTGAGGGATAGGAAGTGAGTGAGGGGATGAAAGAAGATTGTGTGGATGTGTGTGGTGTATGTGTGTAAGTGAGTGAGGGACAGTTAAATCCAGCAGAAGCAGCAGAGGCTGGCAGACCAGGCTCTCTGGGAAAGGGAGAGACTACCACCGCTGCAGGCACTCCCCAGACTGCAGCACTCAGGCACTGAGCCCACGCCATCTTGAAGGGGACAGCGGCTTCTTCTAGAAACTCATCAGCACCACCACCCAGACATGCCTTGGACACTGCCCGCAATCCGGCAGCCACTCCAGCCAACATCCTACTGCCCCACCCACAGACTCGCAGACCCTGGGACTTCCACCTCCAAAGGAGAACCGCGCCCGCAGCAGTAAGTGCAACTCCCCCCTCCCACCCACCCTGCCCCAGCAGCAGACCTCCGATATCGCACTTGCACACCTCCAGCGTGCAGGTCTCTGAGGCACACCACTCCATAGACTTCTCTTCGGAGTCACTGGTAGCCCCAACTGGGTGTGATTTTGCACAGACACAGATGCACTGCCCCCCAGTAGAAATTCTGAATTCCTTCTGCCTGAATAACTGCTCCCACACTCCCAGCTGCGCAATTTCAGAGCCAGGAGCCTTCAGCGCCAGGGACCCTCAGAGTGCATCAGAGCTCAGCACCTGTTAACTGCACTGCCACAGTTGCTCACTCCCCCTGAGCCCATCTTTGCACAGGGCACTTTGGGAAGCCACAGTGAGCCTCCGCTGGGTCCGATCTTGGACTAATAGGGACGCACTCCCCTGGGCAGTAGAAATTCTGGATTCACCCATCTTGGATACGTGCCCAAAGACGCCTCGATTAAGAGTGCCAGGGCCCTTCTGAGTGCTTCAGTGAACCTGCGCTAGCAAACTCACTGTGGGTGCTCCTGTTTGCCACAACTGGGAAAGCGCACCTATCCACCACAGGTGCATCAGCAAAAACTGAGTTTCCCCACCCCACAGCTGCAGAACTCTGGACAC
>NW_005365372.1:2070858-2071379 GCF_000412655.1 Myotis brandtii | reverse complement strand
CCATTGCACCAAAAAAATTAAGATACCTAGGAATAAATTTAATTAAGTAGGTAAAAAGACCTCTACCCAGAAAACTACAGGACATTGAAAAAATAGATACAGGAAGACTTAAACAGATAGAAGAACATACCATGTTCATGGATTGGTAGAATCAACATCATAAAAATGTCCATACTACCCAAAGCAATCTATATATTCAATGCACTCCCCATTAAAATAGCAAAAGCATATTACAGAGATATAGAAAGAACTCTCCAAAAATTCATCTGGAATAAAAAAAAAACAACCCATATAGTTGCTGTGATCCTGAGAAAGAAGAACACAGTAGGAGGAATCTCAATACCAGATATCAAGCTGTATCACAAAACCACTGTTCTCAAAACTGCCTGGTACTGGCATAAGAACAGACATAAAGACCAATGGAATAGAATAGAGAACCCAGAAATCAACCCAAACCACTATGCTCAATTAATATTTGACAAAGGAGGCAAGAACATACAATGGAGTCACGACAGTCTATT
>NW_005365372.1:2067077-2069809 GCF_000412655.1 Myotis brandtii | reverse complement strand
CTGGAGAGCATTATGCTAAGTGAAATAAGTTAGTCAGAGAAAGGTAAATATCACATGCTCTCACTCATTTGTGGATTATAATGAGCAACATAAACTGATGAACAAAAACAGATGTAGAGACAGAGAAGCATCGATCAGATGCTCAAAACTCAGAAGGAAGATAGGGGAGGGTGAGGTTGAGGGGGAGAGGTCAACCAAAGGACTTGTATGCGTGCAAATAAGCATAAGTGATGGATGTGGACAACAAGGGGTTAGGGTGAGGGCAGGATTGGGGGGATGAGGGGACATTGGGGGGATAAAGACACATTTGTAGTATCTTAATCAATAACGGGAAAAGATAAAAAAAATATGAAGATAGTGTAAGGAGCCTCTGGGACAACTTTAAGTATAACAACATTTTCATTATGGGAGTGCCAGAAGGACAAGAGAGAGAGCAACATATTGAAAACCTATTTAAAGAAGTAATGACAGGAAACTTCCCCTACCTGATGAAAGAAATAGACTTACAAGTCCAGGAAGCACAGAGAGTCCTAAACAAAAGGAACCCAAAGAGGACCACATCAAGACACATCATAATTAAAATATCAAGGGCTAAAGACAAAGAGAGAATCTTAAAATCAGCAAGAGAAAAGCAGTTAGGTACCTACTAGGGAGTGCCCATATGACTATCAGCTGATTTCTAAAAAGAAACTATGAAGACCAGAAGGGAGTGGCAAGAAATATTCAAAGTTATGAATAGCAAGTACATAAAACCAAGATTTCTTTATTCAGAAAAGTTATCATTTAGAGTTGAAGCTCAGATAAAGAGCTTCACAGACAAGAAAAAGCTCAAGGATCTCATCACCATCAAACCAGTATTACATGAAATGTTGAAGGGTATTCTTTAAGAAGATGAAAAAGAAGAAAAGATAAAAAATATGAACAATAAAATGGCAATAAATACATATTTATCAACAATTGAATCTAAAAATCAAAATAAATGAATAAGAACACTAATGAACAGAATAAACTGGTGAATAAAATTGAATCAGAGAAATGAAAATGGAACTGTCTGATGATTCTCAGAGGGAAGGGGAGTGCAAGAGATTAAATAAAGACCTTATTTGCATGTATGCATTGCCTATGGAAATAGATAATAGGGTGTTGAAGACCTTGAGCAGAACAGGAACCAGGTGGAGATGGGCAGTAGGGGGTAAAAAGAGAGAATCTGTAATACTCTCAACAATAACATTTTTAAATAAATAAATAAGTAAATAAATTACCATTTGCAACAGCATGGATGGAACTGGAGAGCATTATGCTAAGTGAAATAAGTTAGTCAGAGAAAGGTAAATATCACATGCTCTCACTCATTTGTGGATTATAATGAGCAACATAAACTGATGAACAAAAACAGATGTAGAGACAGAGAAGCATCGATCAGATGCTCAAAACTCAGAAGGAAGATAGGGGAGGGTGAGGTTGAGGGGGAGAGGTCAACCAAAGGACTTGTATGCGTGCAAATAAGCATAAGTGATGGATGTGGACAACAAGGGGTTAGGGTGAGGGCAGGATTGGGGGGATGAGGGGACATTGGGGGGATAAAGACACATTTGTAGTATCTTAATCAATAACGGGAAAAGATAAAAAAAATATGAAGATAGTGTAAGGAGCCTCTGGGACAACTTTAAGTATAACAACATTTTCATTATGGGAGTGCCAGAAGGACAAGAGAGAGAGCAACATATTGAAAACCTATTTAAAGAAGTAATGACAGGAAACTTCCCCTACCTGATGAAAGAAATAGACTTACAAGTCCAGGAAGCACAGAGAGTCCTAAACAAAAGGAACCCAAAGAGGACCACATCAAGACACATCATAATTAAAATATCAAGGGCTAAAGACAAAGAGAGAATCTTAAAATCAGCAAGAGAAAAGCAGTTAGGTACCTACTAGGGAGTGCCCATATGACTATCAGCTGATTTCTAAAAAGAAACTATGAAGACCAGAAGGGAGTGGCAAGAAATATTCAAAGTTATGAATAGCAAGTACATAAAACCAAGATTTCTTTATTCAGAAAAGTTATCATTTAGAGTTGAAGCTCAGATAAAGAGCTTCACAGACAAGAAAAAGCTCAAGGATCTCATCACCATCAAACCAGTATTACATGAAATGTTGAAGGGTATTCTTTAAGAAGATGAAAAAGAAGAAAAGATAAAAAATATGAACAATAAAATGGCAATAAATACATATTTATCAACAATTGAATCTAAAAATCAAAATAAATGAATAAGAACACTAATGAACAGAATAAACTGGTGAATAAAATTGAATCAGAGAAATGAAAATGGAACTGTCTGATGATTCTCAGAGGGAAGGGGAGTGCAAGAGATTAAATAAAGACCTTATTTGCATGTATGCATTGCCTATGGAAATAGATAATAGGGTGTTGAAGACCTTGAGCAGAACAGGAACCAGGTGGAGATGGGCAGTAGGGGGTAAAAAGAGAGAATCTGTAATACTCTCAACAATAACATTTTTAAATAAATAAATAAGTAAATAAATTACCATTTGCAACAGCATGGATGGAACTGGAGAGCATTATGCTAAGTGAAATAAGCCAGTCAATGAAGGAAAAATACCACATGATCTCACTCATTCATGGATAATAGAGACCATTATAAACTTTTGAACAATAATAGATACAGAGGCAGAGCTGCCTCAAACTGATTGTCAAACGGCAGCGGGAAGGC
>NW_005365372.1:2063407-2066908 GCF_000412655.1 Myotis brandtii | reverse complement strand
AAAAAGCACTAAAGCATAAAAACATTTAAAAAAATAAATAAATAAGTAAATAAATAAATAAATTCTATAGGACAAAGAACTATCATCCACAATTAAAAAATAAAAAGAAGAAGACAAGATAGAAAAAAAAATCATTCAAAGTAGCAAAAAGAAAAAAATAATTAAAAAGCATGGAGATATTTTAAAAGAAAATTAGGACAACATCTGCATCATAGAGATACCAGAGGAAGAAGAAATTGAGCAAAGAATGGAGAACCCACCTGAAGAAATTAGGAGTGAAAACTTCCGTAACTGGTGAAAAAAGTCACCCAATTTCAGGAAGCACAGAAAGTTTAAATCAAGATGAAACCAAAAAGACCCACACCAAGACACATCATAATTAAAATGGCAAACATTAAAGACAAGGGATCATTTTTTAAGATATATTTTTATTGAAAATTAGAGAGAGGAAGGGAGATGGTGAGAGAGAGAGAGAGAGAGAGAGAGAGAGAGACATTGATGTGATAGCAAAACATATATTGGCTAACTCCTGTATGACTGTTACTGGGATTTGAACCCCCAAATCCAGGCATATGCCTCATCCAGGGAATGAAATAAGCAAACTTTCAGTGCAAGGGATGATGTCCAACCTACTGAGCCCCACAGCCAATGCCAAAGAAAGAATCTTAAGGGCAGCAAGAGAGACATCATCAGTTATCTACAAAGGCCTTCCCATAAGTCTGTCAGATGATTTCTCAACAGAAACACTACAGGTCAGAATGGAATGGCATGAAGTATTCAAAGTAAAGAAGAGCATCTGCCCTAACTGGTTTGGCTCAGTGGATAGAGCGTCGGCCTGCAGACTGAATGGTCCGAGGTTTGATTCTGGTCAAGGGCATGTACCTTGGTGTGGGCACATCCCAGTAGGGGGTGTGCAGGAGGCAGCTGATTGATGTTTCTCTCTCATCAATGTTTCTCTCTATCCCTCTCCCTTCCTCTCTGTAAAAAATCAATAAAATATATTTAAAAAAAGAGAAGAGCAAGGAGCTGAAATAAAAACTAACCTATCCAGCAAGGTAATATTTGAAGGTAATATAAAGAGCTTCCCTTAGAAAGAAATGCTAAGTTAGTTTTTTAACATCAAACCAGCATTTCAAGAAATGTTAAATGGACTACAGTAAGAAGAAAGAATAAAAAATGCAATAAATACCTATCAATAATAACCTTAAATGTAAATGGATTAAATGCTCCAATCAAAATACACAGAGTAGCAGAATTGATAAGAAAACATGAGCCATATATATATGTCTACAAGACACTCACCTCAGAACAAAGGAGTACCACAAAATGAAAGTGAAGGGATGGGAAAAAATGTCTAAGTAAATGTAAAAAAAAAAGAAAAGAAAAGAAAAAAGCTGGGTAACAATACTTATATCTGACAAAACAGGATTAAAAAGAAACACTATAAAAGAAACAAAGAAAGTCATGACATACTAAAGGGATCATTCCAACAAGAGGATATAACCCTTATAAACCCATATAAACCAATATACTATTGGTGGACTTTAATGGAAAAATAGAAAGCAATACAGTCATAGTATGGGGTTTTAACACCCCAGTGTCATCAACGGACATATGTTCCAGACATAAAACCAACAGTGATATAGTGACCTTAAACAATACACTAGATCAGATGAATTTAATTGATATTTATAGAAGATTTCATCCCAAAGCAGCAGAATATACATTTTTCTCCAGTGCATATGGAACATTCCCAAAGATAGACCTCATGTACAGAAACAAAATAAATCTTACTAATATTGAGAAGATGGAAATCATGCAATGCATCTTCTGGGATTACAGGGCATATAAAGACACACGGAGGCTAAATAGCATGTCATTAAACAATGAATGGGTTGCCAATGAGATGAATGAAGAAATTCAAAATTACCTGGAAACAAAGGAAAATGAACAGAACAACCTAAAATCTATGGGACACATCAAAAGCAGTCCTGGAAAGGAATTCCATAGCATTACATGCTTACCACAAGAAGCAAGAAAACGCTCTAATAAGAAATCTAACCCTATACCTAAAAAATTTGGAAAAGAATATTAGGAAAAGCCCAGAGTAAGGAGGAAGAAGGACAAAATATGGATCAGAGCAGAAATAAATAACATAGAAACTAACACACACACACACACACACACACACACACACACACACACACACACACACAATACAAAAAAGTTATACCAAAAGCTGGTTTTCTGAAAGGATAAATAATATTGATTAACCTTTAACCAGACTCATCAAGAAGCAAAGACAGAGAACCAAAATAAATAAAATCAGGAATAGAAATTAAAAATTAGAGGTAACAACTAAGATTACAGAAATACAAGTGATTATAAGAAAATATTATAAACCATTATAAGACAGCAAAATAGACAACCTGGGCCAAAGGAACAAATTCCTAGAAACATGCTAGCTTTCAAAACCGAATCAAGAAGAAGCAGAACACCTGAAATCAACAATAACCACTAATGAAATCAAAGCAATAATAAAAATACACCCAGCAAACAAAAGTTTTTGATGTATGTTTCACAGGCACATTTTATCAAACATTCAAAGAACCAGTACCTATTCTCCTTAAAGTATTCCAAAAAATTCAAGAAAGGGAAGACTTCCAAGCTGTTTATATGAGGCAAACATTATGCAAGTACTAAAACCATTTGAAGACACAAAAATGGAAGAGAATTATAAGCCAAAATCTCTGATGAATAGAAATGCTAAAATTCTCAAAAAAATAAAAGCAAATCATATCCAGCAATACATTAAAAATATGATATTCTATTATCAATGGGATTTATTCTGATGATGCAATATCGGTACAATATTCACAAATCAATAAATGTGATAACGAAATAAACAAAATGAATGATAGAAATCACGTGATCATATCAATAGATGCAGAAAATGCATTTAATAAAATCCACCACCAATTTATGATAAAACTCAGCAAATTGGGAACAGAGGGGACATACCTCAACATAATAAAGGGCATATAAGAAAAAACTACAGCAAATACCATACTCAACAAACAAAATCCAAAAATGTTTCCTTTAAGATCAGCAACAAGACAGGGATGTTGGCTTTCATTACTCTTATTCAACATAAACTGGAAGATCTAGTCAGAGTAATCAGACAAGAAGAAGAAATAAAAGACATGATATCTACACTAATAAAAGAGAAACATGGTAATTGGCGTACGACCGCTACCCTTCCCATTGGCTAATCAGGGAGATATGTAAATTAACTGACAGCCAAGATGGCGGCCGGCAGCCAGGCAGCTTGAAACTAACATGAGGCTTGCTTCCTTCAGTGACAGAGGAAACCAACGTTCCCCGCCTGCCTTGCAGGCCTCTGAGCCTGCAGTTTGAACATTGTAACAAACATAGAAGCTAAAAAAAAGCCCAGAAACCAGCTTTCAGCGAGCTGGGATCTCAGAGCTGGAGTCAGAGCTG
>NW_005365372.1:2056181-2062442 GCF_000412655.1 Myotis brandtii | reverse complement strand
GGAGCAGGCATAAGCCAGCAGGTCGTTATCTCCTGAGGGGTCCCAGACTGCGAGAGGGCACAGGCCGGGCTGAGGGCCCCCCCTCTCCCCCTCCCCCCCGCAGTGCACAAATTTTTGTGCACCGGGCCCCTAGTTTTATATAAAAACCCTAAAAATTACACAAAAATACCCACATCTAATAAATGAATTTTGCAAAGTTGCAGGAAACAAAATCAATATACAGAAATCAGTGGCATTTCTATGAACCAGTAATAACTATCAGAAAAAGAAACTAATAAAACAAGCCCCAAAACAAAAAATAAGGCACCAAAGAATAAATTTAACTAAGGAGGAAAAAAAAACTGTACTCAGAAAACTATAGACCATTGAAAAAAATTCAAAATAGATACAAATAAGTGGAAGCATATATCCTGTTTATGAATTGAAAGATTTATCATCATTAAAATCTCCATACTACTCAAAGCGATCTATAGATTCAATGCAATCCCTATTAAAATACCAATGGCATATTTCATAGATGTAGGAAAAATATTTCAAAAAATTTTATGGAATCAAAAAAGACCCTGGATAGTCACAGCAATTTTGAGAAAGAAGAACAAAGTTGAAAGTATCACAATACCAAATATCAAACTATACTAAAAGGCCATTGTCCTGGCATAAGAACAGGCATATAGACCCATGGAACCAAACAAAAAGTCCAGAAATAAACTCATGCCTTTATGGTCAATTAATATTAGTCAAAGGAGGCAAGAGATCACAATGCAGTAAAGACAGTCTCTTCAATAAATGGTGCAGGAAAAAGACTCAGATATCCATCAAGAAGAGAGAGTCCCAAATATGATGAATCCAAAGAGTTTCAGACCAAGACACATCATAATTAAAATGGTAAATGTTAAAGACAAAGAGAGAATTTCAAAGTATCAAGAAATATACAGTTAGTAATCTACAAGGGAGCTCTCAAGAGACTGTCACCTATTTTTTTCAATAGAAGCATTTTACGCTAGAATGGATTGGTACAAACTGTTCAATGTGATTAAAAGCAATGACCTACAACTGAGACTACTTTACCTAACAAGGCTATCATTTAAAATTGAAGGAGAAATTAAGAGCTTCACAGACAAGAAAAAGCTAAAAATATTATTATCACCAAACCAGAATTATAAGAAATGTTAAAGGGCTTATTTAAGGAGAAAAATTGTGAAAATAAAGAGGAACATAGTAATAAAAAATAAAATGTCAATAATTACCTACCAATAATCAATTTAAAAGTAAGTGACTTAAATGATCCAAGCCATCAGTCAGACATCCTTAGCACTGCCCTGGAGGTGGGAGAGGCTCCTGCCACTGCCACTGCACTCGCCAACGGTGAGCCCAACTCAAGGGCTTCTGGCTGAGTGACGCTTCCCTTGTGGGAGTGCACTGACCACCAGGGGGCAGTTCCTGCATTTAGTGTTTGCCCCCAGGTGGTCAGTGCGCATCATAGTGACTGGTCATTCCACTGTTCAGTCAGTTTGCATATTAGCCGTTTATTATATAGGATGCTAAATTATAAAAGTGTCTTAACAAACTAAAGAGGACAAAAACCATTCCAAATGTATTTTCCAATCAAAATGGAATAAAAATCAGTAACTAAAGGCAATTGGGTAAGTAATAAATGCATGGAAACTAAACAGCATGCTCTTACAACCACTAGGTCAAAAATAAGTAAAAAAGAAAATGAAAATACATCTTGAAGAAGTGAAAATAAACATGCAACATAACAAAACATGTAAAACAGCAAAAAGGAAATAAGAGGAACACAGAGAAATACACAACTACGTTTAAAAAATAAGAAATATCTTGCTCTGGCCAGTGTTGTTTGGTTGGTTAGAGAGTTGCCCCATAAACCAAGCATTGGTGAGTTCAATTCCCAGTTAGGGCACATGCACGGGTTGCAGGTTTGATCTCTGGTCAGGCTGCATGCAGGAGGCTACTGATTGATGCTTCTCTCTCCCATCAATGTTTCTCTCTCTCTCTCTCTCTCTCTCTCTCTCTCTCTCTCCTTCTTTTCTCAAAATATCAATTAAAATTTTTAAATAAAAGAAAAAATCTAAGTAAAATCCTACTGACATCAAAAAATAAAAAAAAACAAAGACAAATATTTGTAAAACAATATAATAATAAAGATTAGAACATATAAATTAGAGAATAGAAACTGAGTAGAAAGAAATCTATGAAGATAGATGACTTTTCAAAAGGAACAACAAAATTGACATTCTTAGACTAACAAAGAATGAGAAAAATAAGACTCATAAACAAACTCAGAAAATGAAGGGATACATTACAATTGATACCAAAGAGGGAAAAAATCATAAGTTACAATTTTGAGCAATTATATACCAATTAATTGGACAGAATCAAATAAATGGATAAATTCCTAATAATATAAAACCTACTGAAACTGAATCAAGAATAAATAAAAATTAATTACAATAACAAATTGAGAAATTTAAACAGTAATGAAAAACTTACCAACTGAGGTCCATCTGAGGAGGAGATATATCAAGAAAGGACAAAAAACACAGGAGGAGAGTCTAAAAAATATTTGGAACAACATGAAATGTAATAACATGTGCATTGTAAGGGTATCAGAAGGAGCAAAATCTGAGAAAGTAATACAGAATCTGTTTGAAGAAATAATGCCAGAAAATTTCCCTAACCTGGTAAAGGAACAAGTCACTCAAGTGCAGGAAACACAGAGAACACACTGACAGCTGCCAGAGAGGATGGGGCTTGGGAAGCTTGGTGAAAAAGGTGAAGGGATTAAGAATAGGCAAACAAAAACAAAAAACAAAAAACCTCATAGGCCTAGACAACAGCATGGTGATTACAAGAGGGGAAGGGAGGTGAGGGTAGGGAGAAGAGGGAATAGGAGGGATAAGTGGTGATAGAATAAGATAACATTTTTACTCCCCATTTACATCCTGGCTTTCATTTCAATTCTAGTTAATTAGTCCTTAGTTTTGATATTGTGTAGATGCAGCCTCAGAACATAAAATTTGGCTTCAATATATTTGGATAACCAAGAGCAATAGAAGAATAAGAATTGAGAACACATTTATTTAATTTGATGATCAAGACTAATACAGAACAGTACAATTGTTACAGCACTGTTTATTTATTAAAAATGTATCTTTATTGTTGAAAGTATTACAGATGTCCCCTTCTTTCCCACCATTGACTCCCTCCACCCCACACCTGGCTGGGGCTGAGAAATTTTTATTGTGTCTCTTGGCCATCTGTATGTCCTCTTTGAAAAGGACCTTTTCATCAAATGTATCAAAAAGTATTTATCTACATGTTGGCATTTTTGAACAAAACATATAAATGACCTTTGCTTTAATTGGTATGACAAACAGAAGAGTGGCTAAAATACCATTTTACACTTCTGAAAATTGTATAGTTACCCTAAGAGTTAATGTGAATTTGGACAAAACAATTCCTGATGGTTAGTGAAATCTGGATTCTGTACCTAAGTACCCCATTTAAGAACTGTGTTGCATTTACCTATTATTTGACCCAAGATTTTCACATCTGTAAATGCAAG
The DNA here is from genome assembly GCF_000412655.1 of Myotis brandtii. Classification (NCBI taxonomy): domain Eukaryota; kingdom Metazoa; phylum Chordata; class Mammalia; order Chiroptera; family Vespertilionidae; genus Myotis; species Myotis brandtii. The sequence continues at coordinate 2,058,856 of NW_005365372.1, read as the reverse complement.
GATGACTATTAGTCTCAATAGTTGAGAGCATTTATTGAGATAGTTTGTGTGTAAGTGATGTTTAAGCTGTAATGCCATATAAATATATGGCACTATGATTATATGTGCTATCAAAATAAACTTGCAACTAATTATCAGTGGGAACATGGGCATTTTTTCCTCAATTATTAATGATTCAGTTTACCTTCCTGTACATGAGAACATACCTTTACCACCAATTTTCCAGTATTATTATAGTTTGTGAATTAAACAATGCAACAAATCTGGGTGTATCTTAAAAAGTAAATAAATATTTTTAAATTATTGTCATGTTATTGGAATATTGAGCTAGTAAAATGCAAAATAACATGACTATTTATTATTTGAGTGCCATCAAGCTAAACAGTATAGAGATCTTCTTGAAGTATGTATTTATTTACAGACATACAGAGTGTTAGGTTAGGTGGCTCAGGAAGTGGCATAGAGAACAAAGAGAACCAAACGGTTAAAGAGGAGAAAAGGAAAGGTTTTATTCTGCGTCCCCGGGCCACCCATGAACCCCAAAGACAGGGCACTTGGATTCTCGCCAACAGGGAGGGGGGCGCTTTTTTTATACTGCTGTTGGGTGAGGGGCGGATACATGAGCTGAGGTATTCAGCTGAGGAAGTTTCCACCGCAGGGGGTCAGCAGGGTATTCAGGAAGGAGTCAGTATCTGTGTGGGGGTCGTGTGGATTCCAGGGAGAAGCTGGTATCTGTGTCTGGCACGCTGATCTGTTAGAAATTCCAGGGAGGGTCCATTATCCCATTACACATCTGCATGTATCTGATCCTGGGCTCTCTCTGACCTAATATCCCGGCCTTTTGGTGATAGGGGATGCCGATTCATTCTGACTGCTTCCAGCTGACCAGGGACAACGAGGGGGGGAGGGGCGGTGTTTAAAGGCCAGGGTCAGGCAGAAGCAGGTCAGAGGGGAGCCAAGTGTAGGGATGGAGCAGGAGCTGATTCACAGTCACCAGTGATATCTCCGTGATCCGGGAGCTAATGAATTGAGGAGGCCAGGGGGCTAGGAGAAAAAAGACAGATGAGAATCAGGGGCCCTATCATGGGTAGGACCCAGGTAGCTAAGGGGCTTTGGAACCAGCCGAAAGGAGAGTTGTCCTGGGAGTGTCTTGCATGTAGTTCTTCACTCAGCTTAGTCAGGGTCTGTACGTTTACGTTTTGCTCCACTACTGGACTCGTTGACATAGTAGCAGCATTCTTCCTGAAGGAATATGCAGGTTCCTCCTCTTTCTGCAGTCAGAAGGTCTGAAGCGCGCTGGTTCTGTAAGGTTACCTGGGCTACTGATGCCACTTTCAGCTGTAGGGAGGCTAAAAGAGGTGGTAGTAGACTCCAGTGCTAACTGGATCTTGTCATTAAAGTCCTGAGCCGTGACCAGACTGTTCCCGAGGGCCCCCCGGTGAGGCCTACCAAGGCAGCAATCTCATCCCTAAACATGACAGGGAGGAAGGCGGCCTGGTGGGCCCGGATGAAGGGAGCAGCCAGGCAAGCTCCAACTCTCCATACAAGGTTAGTTGGGGAACTACTGTGACTATGAAGCAAGGCCCGGGGTCAGAGGAGTTTATGCAGTTGCTTAAGGTGCTGTTGCACCAAAAGAAGGTACCCGGGCTAGCCTTGGTGAGACTGGCTGCAGTGTGGTTTTGGGTACAGTTCCAAGTGACCCATCCCCCAGTTACCAGATTACTGGTCTGGTAGCATATCCATGGGGGCAGGAAGAGGGGCCACCCTTGACCTTATTATAGTCATCATGTATGACACAGTCTCTCCAGCGGCAACCCCCATAGGTGTTGACATCTTGATTACACCTGTCTGGGTTCTGCTGGTCGTAAGCAGTTGCTCAGGGCCGGGAGGAGAAGGAGGAGGGGGAAGGTGACTAAGGTGGACCTTAGTGGGGCCCAACACCTCACATTTATAGAAGTTATGCTGCTCCGGGGTCCTCTTGAGCCTGGAGATATGGTGCCACGACAGCTGCGGTGGGGGTTGTAAGGATTATAGTGTGAGGTCCCGTCCACCTAGGCTGCAAGGCTTGTGGATGTAGGTTCTTAAGGAGGACCGGGTCCCCAGGGTGAAGGGCTGGTCCTCGGGAGTCCTGGTCGGTCGGCTCTGGCTTGGGCAGAAACCTGTTCTCGTGTTCTTGGAGCAATTGCCTGGGTAAGATATGGAAGATAACTACCCAGGGGAGGGGGATAAGTAAGGAGATGGTGGTTGAGCAAGAAGGGTCAAAAGGTCTCAAGAAGGTGGGGCTCCTTGGTGTAGCCCAGATTCTAGTTGGGGCCATGGGCAGGAGGTTCAGCCAGGAGCTGCGAATTACTAGAGTTTAGTTAGATGGTCCAATAGGTTGGAATTGAGTGGTTATGATGAGGGTTCAAGCCAGTGACAGACAAATCCAGCAGGATGTAGAGGAGGGATTGATGTTAGAGAGTAGATGGAAAGTTGTGTTGATGAGGGTGGGCATAGGAGTAGGTCCAGGGTTCGTAGATAGAGAGTGACACTAGAGGATTTCCCATCCCAGACAGCAGAATTGATGACTCCCTCATCATTCCATGTCCATTTCACCTGAAAATATTAAAAACCTGAGCTTCTTCTGGAGTAAAAATTGGAGGGTCCCTTGCCAGGTAAGAGCCTGTGAGGAATGA
>NW_005365372.1:2054207-2055921 GCF_000412655.1 Myotis brandtii | reverse complement strand
TAAACCTGTGCATTCAAGGAAGTTTCCTTTGGGAAGGGTGGAGGGGGATGGGGCGAGGAGGTGCCGAGGTCATAGCAATTTTCAGAGCACTAAAGGGATGAGGATATTGGCCTTGGGATCTATGGGCTCAGTGTGGGGGTTCCTTCACCATGTCATGTCATAGAGGAGGTTTGCAAGAAGACTACAGTTGTGAGCCCGGAGACAAGAGTACCCAGTGAGCTTGAAGAAAGAGAACATTTCTTGGTCAGAGGAGGAGACAGTCATGGAAGAGATAAGGAGATAAGGCGTTTACAGCAAGACTGATGTAGGTAACTGTGGTCTGGGACAACAAGGCCCCATAAGGGGATGCATGGCAGTGGAGGATCAGTGTCCCTGTGAAGGGAGGGGGGCCAAGAGCAGAAGGAGAAGGGAGGCTGAAGGGCTCCGAGTGAGCTGAAGAGTGGCTGCTAATTTGGTGAGAATATCTTATCCTAAAAGGGGCACGGGGCATGAAATCATGACTAAGAACTAGTGGGTTATAGGGCTATCATCAAAGAGGCAGGGAAGGGGTCTGGTGGCCAGTGGGCAGGTGGATTTGCCATCAATACCCATGACCGAGATCGTGGAAGGAAAGAGGGGCCCTGACAAGGAGGGCAGGACAGAGAAAGTAGCCCCCGTGTTGACCAGGAAGGAGACCCGTTGCCTTCAGTGCAGCCCTGGGATCGGTGAGGGTGGTGGGGGCCGTTGAGGCTGGGCATCTTCAGTCTTCAGCCAGTCCCAGCATGGCCAGAGGCGGGTCATGACCTGGAAGGGTGGCCCCTCCACACTGGGGCGCAGAGGGCCCGCCACCTTTCCAGGGGCAGTCACTCTTCCAGTGGCCGCTTTGGCCTCACGCCAGGCAGGGCTTGGTTGGAGCTTGGGGCTGGGGGCACTGCTTTGCCCAGTGGCCTTCATTTCCGCATTTGCAGCATTCTCTGGGTGGTGTTCGTCCTCTTGTTGCACCCCCATCGCGCACAGCCCCCTTGGGGCCATGGCAGCTGCTGTTGACCACAGGGGCATGACCAAGGTGTGAGTTTGCAGGTCTACCTTCTGTTGAAGGCGGGCCTCCCAATTTGTTTCTGCCTGCTCCTCACAGGCATTAACCTTAAAGGCCATGTTCACTGGATCTCGGACCAGGGTCTGAGGGCTATTAAGGACCTTATAGGTCAGTTTGGTGGAAAAAAACCTGAGATGCCTCTCAATCTGTGAGGCTGGATGTAGAGAGTGGGGGCATAGATTCAGACTATGCCCTCAGTTCCTGCTGCCTCCCTCAGGGCTAGAATGGATGCAGAAATGGAAGCGGCTGTTGAGGAAGGCAGTTTTTGGGTGGCCTGAGTGTGAGTATCAGATGGGAAAGGCTGGTTTCTATGGCAGTTGTAAGGGGAGGGGGCAGAGCGGGAGAGGTGGAGATGAATTATCCTGGGTAGGCGTGGGAGAGGTATCGGAATTCTTTGATGAACACGGTGGAGTTGGCGAGAAGGACACCAGCCGCTTTTCTTTTTTTTTTTTTAATTTTTTTATTGCTTAAAGTATTACAAAGGGTATTACATATGTGTTCTTTTTTCCCCCGCCCTTGACAATCCCCTGGCCTCCCCTACCCCCCAGTGTCTTATGTCCATTGGTTATGCTTATATGCATGCATACAAGTCCTTCGGTTGATCTCTTACCCCCCTCCCTCCTGCCCCCCAACCCTCCC
>NW_005365372.1:2048067-2048325 GCF_000412655.1 Myotis brandtii | reverse complement strand
CACCTTCTCCCTCTCTTCAGCACAGGTGAGTGTCTGTATCCGAACTGTCCTATGAGCAGGGTTCAGTGAAAACAAAGAAACAAACAAATGCTGGCAGGCCGCCGAAACGCTCCTCTCTTACAGGCACTGCATGATCTGGTCAGCTCCTCAGGCTGCCCACTTTATCAGCAGTCCTCCGTAATCACAGAATCCAAATCTCAAGTCCCCCGGTGCCAGGAATCCCAGGGAACTCCTTTCCCCAGTCAGGGTTGTCTGTCC
>NW_005365372.1:2045405-2047806 GCF_000412655.1 Myotis brandtii | reverse complement strand
CAGTGTGGAAAATATAAAGGTGCGGAGGTGCGCGCGCAAAGCGGGCTGGTGGCTGAGGGCGTGGTTGTCGTTTTCAATCAGGAGGGAGTCTCAGACTCTGAGCTCCAGATTTGGGCGAGTCTCTAGGGACTCAGACTCAAACGGGAGATGCAGGATTGTCTGGCATCAGTTGGAACGTGAGGGCAGCTTTCTCTCCGAGGTTTGCAGCGGTTCCTGGGGTTCTCCCAGCCGCTTTTCAATCGGGTTTCAGTGCCGCAACCTCCCGGGGGCGGGGCAGAGGGGAGGAGGGACAAAAGGAAGGTGGGTCCTGCAGATGTGTGTGTTTACCGACTGGGGAAGCAGGCAGGGGTGGGGGCGGGGTTGTCATCGGACGGTTTGAGTTTCCAGCTCCCACAGCAGGGCGTGGCTGCGGGGCCAGGCAGTGGGAAGAGGGGAGGCGGGGTCAGTAGGTAATGGCGGAAGAGGGGAGGTGGAGTCAGCAGGTAATGGAGAAGGCGTTGCTGGAGGAGGGTCCGGCAGGGAGGGAGGAGGAGAGGGTGTGGACGGACAGGAGCACCAGCTGGTGAGAGAACAGGCGGCCATTGCCGGGGGAATTGGTGGTGGTCTCCAGTGTGTGTGGGGGGAGGACGCGGGAAGATAAGGACTGACAACGATGATGATGGTGGTGCTGGCACTGGCGCCGTTGCCGCCCCCCGACACACACACCACAGACACCTAGGGCTTGGCGGCGTGCAGCCTTGCCACAGCCAGGGGGGAGGAGGGAGGATGGGGTGAAGAGAGAAGGCAGAAGGGGCTTTGGGGGGAGGGACGGGGACCAAGACGGGGTAGAGAGAGAGAGAGAGAGAGAGAGAGAGACTTGGGCACATTTCCTAGTTCGCTGACAGAAATTACTGAGATCGGTACGGACGGTACCATTTTCATACTGAGGCCATGCTGCGTTACAGAAATAAATGAAGCATTTAGGACGCAAGTCCAGGGCAGGCTTAGTGTTTAGCCAGATTGGTGAGCAGGCACCCTAGGGGTGTGCTCAGGTCAGGTTAGGAATTTGAATTCCTCCATGCTTGATACCTGTGGCCTGTAGCGGGGGCCAAAGGCCAGCGTCCTAGCGATTTGACCCGGCTACGGACGGACAGAGGGATCGGGGGAGGTAGGGACGTCTCCACTACCTCCTGAGGTCCGGAGCAACCTTCCTGGAAGGGTCTGGAAAAGACAATCTCTGATGTGGTCGCGTTTTACGGACAGAGAAGCCGGTGGGCAGGCGGCCACGTGGAACTGGCACAGGGGCGGGTTGGGACTCACCAATGATGCTGCCAAACTGGGAAAGGTTGCCAAGCTGAAGAAATGCGGTCCTGATGGGTCCTGGGCCACGAGGAGGGAGAGGCGGGCACCCCGAGCCGTGGAGGCACGGCCAAATGGGGTGCTCATGCCACCCAGGTTTCAAGGCACCAAATGTTAGGTTAGGTGGCTCAGGAAGTGGCATAGAGAACAAAGAGAACCAAACGGTTAAAGAGGAGAAAAGGAAAGGTTTTATTCTGCGTCCCCGGGCCACCCATGAACCCCAAAGACAGGGCACTTGGATTCTCGCCAACAGGGAGGGGGGCGCTTTTTTTATACTGCTGTTGGGTGAGGGGCGGATACATGAGCTGAGGTATTCAGCTGAGGAAGTTTCCACCGCAGGGGGTCAGCAGGGTATTCAGGAAGGAGTCAGTATCTGTGTGGGGGTCGTGTGGATTCCAGGGAGAAGCTGGTATCTGTGTCTGGCACGCTGATCTGTTAGAAATTCCAGGGAGGGTCCATTATCCCATTACACATCTGCAAGTATCTGATCCTGGGCTCTCTCCAACCTAACACAGAGGAAGTCAAATAGAGGGGCAGGAGCACACTGAATTTTTCTTTCCTCAAAGTCTGTATCCTTAAGTTTAATACCAACTGAATGACTCTGGGCAGATTGTTTAATAACTGAACTTTAATTTTTTATCAGAAAATTATGATATACACATTTGCTCTCTCAAACTTATGGGTTATAGCAAGGATAGAGACAATAAAGTAAAAGCACATTTTAAAATATAAATGCCTAAAAATTTACAATTTTAAAATGATAGCATGTCATAAATACATGAACTGATGTGCATGGGTTAAGATAAAGATGTATAAAATTAGCCTATAACATTTGTTGACATAGAACCAAATTTATCTTAGCTGAAAGGGTGAGGGCTATGCCCTCCATCTTACCCCGTATCCTCCATGTTGGGGCAGTAGCCATGTGCTACCTTCTTCCCGGAAGTCCAAGCCTCTGCTGGCCACGCCCGGGATTTCTTTAAACTAACCAATGACAGTCGAGGGATGTGCGCGCCATAAAAATTACCGCATCCTATGTAACAAGACCCGGCTTGCGCCTGGC
>NW_005365372.1:2041770-2045385 GCF_000412655.1 Myotis brandtii | reverse complement strand
CCCCCTATTAAAACCCTGAGTTTCCCACGCCACCTCACTCTGCTTCCTGTCGCTGCATCGGCCAGGAAGGGGAGGCGAGCTAGCTCAATAAAGGATCCTTTGCTTTTGCATCGAACATGGCTCCCTGTTGGTCTGTGGGGATCTTGAAATCTGGGCATAACATTAGCAACTTTCTTTCTGTCAAGGTTCAGATGGGACTGAGAGAGAACAAAGTATGGTACAAGCAAATGGTTTATTTTAAATTATATTAACAGAAAATATCATGTCCAATTTTAAACATTAGATAAAGTCTGGGCTTTTTGGAGGCAATGGAATCTATGTTAGTGTAGAATATATAATTCCTCCTATGTAGCTTCTTTTTGTATACACTTAACTCATCAGTTATTCACCATGAACCTTGTGTTTGTAATTTATAGTTTTGATTGAGTGATAATTCTCTTTCTTTTGTGGACGAAAGGGGCCACACGCTGATCTGACAAGCTCAGGGAAGGCCTGCGTGGCAGCCTAGCAGACTCAGAGACCTAAAGTAACCACAAAGGATGGTCTGAAATTAAACTTTAACTAAAAGCAGTTATGGTGGGCAGTTATGTCCTAGGCCAGTATCTTCACTGACAAGGTCAACCTTTACCTTAACTGAGCCTATCTGTCTTTTTGCATCTATGATAACATACCCTTGAAATGTCTGGGTAACTTGTAACTTCCCTTTTTCTGGAGCTCCTGGGGCACAACCAAATGTTCTGGGCGCCAGGACAGATACCACAAATTCCTTCATTATCATGTTAATTGATCCTGCACCCACCTAAGTATGTGTCCATCATTTTACTTTTTATCCTATCACAGAGGTTTCTCCCCCCACCCCCCGCTTTGATTAATCCCACCTCCTTAAATCTGTCACCAATGAATTTCATGTATAAATATGGATGTAACCCTGCCATTCTCCTGAGCACTATCTCAATTCGTTGAGGTTCTGCTTCCCGGCATATGTCGACAGTTTGGCTCAAATAAACTCACAAAAATTCTTTACAGGTTTCAATGGTTTTTTTACGTTAACACTTTCATTTGTAAATTGCCTATTAAACTTGACAGTAATTAAAAAATAGATAAAGCAATGAAAAGTAATGCTGTTTCCGAGTAATTGCTCAAAAAATCATGAGAAAGAGGAATGCATGATTATGAACAAATGCAAAAATATATTTTCTAAGTATTAGACATCAGGTCCTTATAATTTAATGATTCAATGCCCAAATACCAAGTTTAAAAACATATATAATTGTAAGTACTGGTCCTTTAAACTCATTGGTATGAGATAGATTTCACATGTATGAAGTGAGAAGGGTAATGAAATTTTTATTGAATACAGACTATGAGCCAAGCAACTTTATAATTATCTTTGTGACTCTTTACCAGTCCTGAAATAGTTTAATAGCCTACTCAAGGTTATTGGAAAATTACAGATCTTCCTGACATTAAAGACTATGCAGATGTATCATGTTGAGCAATAGTAGAAAGGACAAAAAAGAAACCAGGAGGAATTTATGTTTTAGCTCCATCATATTAAGAGCATGGAAATGGCCACTCTCAGAGTTAAAACAGAAAAAAAAATAATAATAAACTTAAAGGCAAATATTTTTCATGGAACAATGAGAGAATTGCAGTTGTAGGGAAAACCATCACTCCAAAATATGGAAAGGCCAGCATATTCTGAGACCTGTACAGGTAGATTAAAACTAATAGAGCCATAAACTGGTATGAACATTTAGAGGGTATTTTGATAATAAAGTTCTAGAGCCTATTGACTAATGGGGAGTGAGAACCATGTGGAGAGTCACAGACTTCAGAAGTGACTGACAAATTCATGGATTTTACCTTCAAGAACTGTACTTGGTTTTCATACTAAGGATTATATAAAAACCATCTTAGAAAAACAAACAAACAAAAAAAAAACATCTTAGGTTCTGGCATGGAGATAGGAGAGAGTAACTGTTGTGAAATATATCTACTATTATCTCCCAAGAACATTTCTGAAAATATATTACAGATGGAGGAAAAGGAATTCCTTCCCGCAGCATCTGCCTCTAGTTGTCCTGCGTCACCTAAGGGAAAATATATGGTGTATAGTTTAAGGCTTCAAAGAAATAGATTGGGGATTTTGTAGTCAGGGAATGAAGGAGTAGTGCAAGGGGACAAACTAAGCAGCACTACTGGAGAAACATTTGTGAATGTAACATTCCCAGGCTTAGTGCAAGACTGAGATTTAATTAAAGATAGAATATTCCACCACTCCCATTGTTATCACCACGTCAATGGAACTCTGGGGTCATAAATTAGAATATAGTTGAAAGAATTGTAACACAGACTCTGTCTGAGAAGAAGTAATTAGAAAATCTCAAAGTCAAAAGTAGAGACAAAAGTATGTAAATTAGAGGATATTGAAGCCTTTCACACAAATGGCTAAAGTAAATGCTAGTCAGCCCAAATCCTAACCAGATAAACATGAATATTCACATTAAAAACTATTTACATTAGGTTTTATTACCCAATACAGCATGTCAAGCTTTTAACAAAAAATTATATGGCATGAAAAAAGAGAAGAAAAAGCAAAGTTTGAAGAGAGAGAGGAAAAAACACACAAAAAACAAGCTTTAGAACTAGAATCATATATGACACAGATTTTGGAATTTTCAGATAAGAAATTTAAAGTTATTATGATTAATATTTTAACAGCTTTAATGGAAAAAGTTGACAACATTAAAGAACAAATAGGTAATAAAAGCATTGAGATGGAAGCTTTGAGAAAGAATTAAAGTAAATGCTGAAAATAGAAAAGAAACACAATGTAACAAGTAAAAAATGCATTTGATGGACTACTTAGTATACTACACAGCTAAAGAGAGAATCAGTGAAATTGAAGCTAAGTAAATAGAAACTTTACAAAACTGAAACAGAAAAAGAAAAAGAAACATGTGTTTTTTATAAAGAACATTCAATAACTGTGAGAAAATATCAAAGGTATAACCCTTAAAAGTATCTTGAATACCAAAAAATGAAGACAAATATAAACTAACTATTAAAGCTATTAACTGAGAACATTCCAAAATTAATGACAGAGAGCAAAGAACAGAAAATAACAAATAGGCTCTTTAACAGGCATATTATATTCAAACTGAAAAAAAAGGACAGAAGTAATTACCAATGAAGACCAGAAGGGGAAAAACAAAACAAAACAAAACTTATAGTACCTTATTTTTAGTAGTACAAGGAAAAGGATTGCAGCATATTTTTCATCCAAAAACCACACAACCAAAGAGGAAAAGTATTTAATCCTTTTTAGTGTAGAAAGAAAAACTGATTATTTTCAAGAAATTTATCCATCAAAAGTGAAGGAGAAATAACAACTATCAGATTGTAAAAAAGAAAAAGTATATGCTACTCTGAGTAACCATGAAAAGGAATTATAGATAAGAATATACTAACAAAACTTATAGTCTAGAATATCGTATCTAATAAAAGAGAAACATGGTAATTAGCCGTACGGCCGCTACCCTTCCCATTGGCTAATCAGTGAGATATGCAAATTAACTGCCAACCAAGATGGCAGCCGGCAGCCAGGCAGCT
>NW_005365372.1:2037570-2041146 GCF_000412655.1 Myotis brandtii | reverse complement strand
CTGCGGCTCTGTGTGTGACAGGGTGCGGCGCCCCAACCCCCTGATCACCCTGCGGCTCTGTGTGTGACAGGGGGCGGTTCCACAACCTCCCTATCCACCCTGCTCTGAGCCCGACCAGGGGCTGCACCTAGGGTTTGGGCCTGCCCTCTGCCACCCGGGAGCAGGCCTAAGCCAGCAGGTCGTTATCTCCCGAGGGTTCCCAGACTGCAAGAGGGCACAGGCCGGGCTGAGGGACCCCCTCTTCCCCCCGAGTGCACAAACTTTTGTGCACCGGGCCTCTAGTTTTCTCAATTGCACTTTTTGCGGGCCTCAACCACAGGAGTATAGCAGATCCAATCACTGGCCAGGACTGAAACATTCTGTCCCCAGCAATCAGCAATAAAACCCACAGAGTGATATAAAAACCAGATGCTGGCACACACAAAAGAGAACATCAAAACCACCTGAGAGCTGGAATGTGAAACTGCATATTGCCACAATTCCTTTGTTACCCTCTTCCCACAATCTCCCTAATAAAAGTCCTTTGCCTACCCTGCGATGTTGAGATGCTTGTTAAGGCATGATCTTGCCATCTTCTCAGGGTATCAGCTCCTGAATAAATCACTTTCCTTCCATCAGCACCTGTGTTCTGTGTTTGGCTTCAAGACAGCAGGCAAAATAACCTGAGGGTCATTTGGGCCAGTTTCATTTTTAGCAAGCCAGCTAGGAGAGCTGAGTGGGAGCCTCCCAGGAAGTCCCTGGACTTTGGAAGGGGTCCCTCAGTTGTTTGCAGCTGACCAGCTCTGTGAGAGTTCCTAGGAGTCCCTAAAAGCTGCCTAGTGATTTTATTCAGCAACTGTCCCTTGCTTTCTTCCAGTGCAGGTTGCTTGCTACATACACCCAGCTAAAGGAAGGATATGGGTTGCTGGTGGACTAATGAGTACAAATTAGGTGGTTTCTGGGGTTCACAACCAGTAGCCTGTTGCCCCACCATCTGCTTTCTTTGAACAGTTTGTATCTCAGAAGAAATCAAATAGGTGCCACTCAGTGAATGGGAAGGGTTAGTGACTAAGGAAAATCCTAGCACCCCAGTTGGGTTTCAGTCTGATTTGCGTGCTTCTGAATTCAGTTATGGATTTTTAGATATTATATACTTTTATGGTTGTATATGTTTTGTGGGGTATTACAATAGTAACATTTCCTCTAGAAATCTAAATCATTGAGATATGGGAATCATACTGGTCTTTACCTGTTAGTTTTATTTCTCTGTACTAATCCCTGTTCCACCATGGGAGGAAGGCAGTTTTGGTTTGATAACTCTCATTTTTTCTGTTGTGTTGTGTTCTGTTTGAGAGCTCTCTGAGAGCTCTCATATGGCTGAAATGAAACTTGGGTTACAGGTGTTCTTTGTTTGCTTTCTTATCTTTAGGGGACTTGGTTTTCTCTTTACTGTTTTATGTACACAGAGAATCCTGCCTCCTGCATTTAGGCTTTGTGCCATTTAGACCATATGAAGTTCATTTGCTGTACCTGTTGGTGGGTGATAAGGTTCAAAGGAGGAAGGATTCTCTGTCCCTCTTTTTGAGAGTACTTGTTTGTATTAGATGTTTTTATTTCTGTTTTGAAATAGGTTAAGATATCTTATATGCAAGCGATTATATTGAAACATTATAAAACTTCTACTCAAAAGGGATCTAAATTGATAAATAAAAGAGGGGGAAATATCTCACTCTTCCCCCAGACAATAAAAATCAGGAAGAAGTAGAAATAATAAGGCAAGATATATTTTAAATACTCTAATTCTCCTCCTGATGGTCCGGGAGACACTGAAGTACTGGGAACAATGGAGAATTAATGCTAATACGTAAACCCTGTGTAGGTTACAGGAACAGCAAGAGTGACTTCCCACCTCAATGTGAAAAAAAAACAAAACTGAAGCAGTGGAAGAAGCACTACTCCTACTAAGGGAATATCTCCCCTGGATACCATCACCGCCATCTTCAGTGCCCAGGCTGTATCACCGCTCTGACAGAGAACAAAGATCTCTTGGTTCTGAAAGAAAACATTGACCCTTTTCAGCAGGAAGCAGCTACAGAAAATACGCTGCACCCCTTTTCCCTGAAAAGATTCAGAGCAAAGATTCATAAGGGGAAAATATAGTAGACAGACAGATAATATTGGAGCAAGGACAATAAACCACATAAAGAAGGAATGTGAAACTGTACATCACCATAATTTCTTAGTTCCCCTCCTCACACGATCCCCTTATAAAAGCCGTTTGCCTACCCTGAAATTTTAAGATGGTTATTAAAACATGAGCCTGCTGACAAGATCCAAGATGGCTGCTGACAGGACAGCAGGCTGCAAGATAGTGTGTGAGTGAGAGAATAAAAGGAGAGTGTGTGGACATGCAGGGAGTGTCTATTTGTGAGTGAGGGACAGCTATGTTCTGCAGGACTGTTGGGGACTGGTGGACTGGGCTCCCCGGGCCAGGGAGCCTCTATTGCTGCTGAAATATCTCCCGGAGCAGCTGGCTCTGCCACAGAGACTGCACCATCTTTAAGGGGAGACCGGCTGTGATCTGAAGCCCAGCCTTACCTTCAAACAGGGTGACCTCAGATAACTCCCAGAACACAACAACCACAACGCCCAGGGACCAGCTGCCTTAGGTGCAAAACCATGAACACCAGGATGCCAGCCTCCCTGACCACGGGTGCCTAAAAAGTCTGTTCAGGGGCAGACAAAGCAGCGCTGAATACGCAGACGGGCCCTACATGTTCTCACAGAGCAGATAGAAGGAGCAGCTGAATCGAATAACACCGACACGGAATTGGTGAATTAAACACAGCTTGTGAGGCAATCCGTGGACTGAAAGGTCAGATATTGCCTAGAAAAAGTCAACGCAAGAGAGAGAGAGAGAGCTACTTAACCAGACACCTTGAGAGGAGAGATCATGGGAAGACAAAGAAAAAGCCCGCATATGAAAGAAAAGGAAGAATGATCAGAAAAGGAAATAAACAAAATGAAGGCAAGCAATATGTCAGAGAAAGAATTCAGAACAATGATCATAAGGACACTGAAAAGGTTGGAAGACAAATTCAACAAACTTTGAAAGGATAAACAAGATTGATGAACCTATAGCCAGGCTCACCAAGAAGCAAAGAGAGAGGACCCAAATAAACAAAATCAGAAATGAAAGAGGCAAAATAACAACCAATCCCACAAAAATAAAAATGATTATGAAAAAATACTATGAACAACTTTATTCCAACATAGACGAAATGGACATATTCTTAGAAAAATACAAGCTCCCAAAACTCAATCAAGAAGAAGAAAAAAACCTAAATAGGCTGATAACTACCAAAGAAATTAAGGCAGCGATAAAAAATCTTACAGCAAACAAAAGCCCTGGTCCGATGGCTTTAGAGGGAAGTTTTACCAAGCATTCAAAGAAGAATTAAAGCCTATTCTCTTCAGACTATTCCAAAAATTGCAAGAGGAAGACACACTGAAGTATGGTAGCTACCATCTATAGTTTAACTCTAACCCTGCTGTTTGGCTTAACAATAGAAAAGTTACTTTGATTTTCTGAATTGT
>NW_005365372.1:2033582-2037285 GCF_000412655.1 Myotis brandtii | reverse complement strand
AGGGCTCTAGATAATGTGTTCCTGTCAACCCAGCGGTCCTGATGATGTGTTTCTGTCAACTCAGTGATTCGGAGACCCAAAACATGCTTAAATTCTGCTTCTGTAAACTGCTTTTTTTGTGAACCAGGTTCCTCATTCCAAACCCTGAGATGTAATCAATACCTTTGTAATTTTTGCCTATATAAACCTGAAGTTACGACCATCTTATCACTATGAGATTTGGGAATGATCCCTCATAGTCCCGGATTGCAATAAATGTGACTCTTTAATTCGACTTCTTGAGGCGTCCTTCTGTGATTCGCAGGTTACGTTACAACAACACTTCCAAGCTCTTTCTATGAAGCAAGCATTACCCGAATCCCAAAACCAGATAAAGACACGACAAAAAAGAGAAATACAGGCGAATATCCTTGATGAACATAGATGCTAAAATCCTCAATAAAATTCTAGCAAATCGGATTCAGCATTACATTAGAAAGATCATAAACCATGACCAAGTGGGATTTATTACAGGGATACAAGGCTGGTACAATATCTGCAAATCAATAAATGTGATACATCACATAAACAAACAGAGACAAAAATCACATAATCAAATCAATTGAGGCAGAAAAAGCATTTGACAAAATCCAACACCCTTTCTTGATAAAAACTCTCAACTGGAAATAGAGGGATCATAACTCAACATAATAAAAGCCTTATATGACAAACCTAGAACCAATATCATACTCAATGGGCAAAAACTAACTCATTTCTTCTAAGAATAGGAATAAGACAGGGATGTCCACTTTCACCACTGCTGTTTGATATAGTACTGGAAGAGATAGCCATTGTGGTCAGACAACAAGAAGAAATAAAAAGCATCTAAATTGGAGAAGAAGAAGTAAAAATGTCCTTATTCGAAGATGACATGATACTGTACATAGAAAACCCCAAAGACTCCTTCAAAAAACTATTAGACCAAATAAATGAATTTGGAAATGTAGCAGGATACAAAATTAACACCCAGAAATCTATGGCCTTTTTATACACCAACCAAAGGTTCGGTGCATGAAATTCGCGCACAGGGGGGAGGGGTTCCCCTCAGCCCAGCCTGCACCCTCTCCAATATGGGACCCCTTGGGGGATGGCTGACTGCCGGTTTAGGCCCGATCCCCAGAAGTTGGATATCCCTCTCACAATAATGGACAGCTGGCTCCTAATTTCTCACCTGCCTGCCTGCCTGGTCACCCCTAACTGCTCCCCTCCTGCTGGCCTGATTGCCCCTCAATGACTGTGTGCTGACCTGATTGCCCATAGCTGCCCCCCACAGCTGGCCAGGTCACCCCCAACTACCACCTCCCTGCCGGCCTGGTTGCACCTAACTGCCCCCTCCCCCACCAGCCTGGTCACCCCTAAATGCCCTGCGCTGCCAGCCTGGTCACTCCCAACTGCTCCCCTCTTCTGGCCTGGTTGCCCCCAACACCCCCTCCGGTGGCCTGGTCACCCCAAACTGCCCCGCCAGCCTAGTCACTCCTCACTACCCCCCCTGCCAGCCTAATCACCACCAACTGCCCAGCCTGGTCGCCCCAAACTGCACCCTCCCTGCCAGCCTGGTTGCCTCTTACTGCCCCCCTCTGCTGGCATGGTCAACCCTAACAGCCCACCCCTGCTGGCCTGGTCGCCTCCAACTGCTCCCCCCGCTCTCTAGTCACCCCCAACTGCACCCTCTGCTGGCCCAGTCAGCACTCACAGCACCCCCGCTGGCCTGGTTGCCCCACACATCCTGCTTGTTCAGTCATTTGGTCGTCTCACAGTAACTCCCCTGTCAGCCTGATCATAGGCAGCCATCATGTGATGGTGTGGGTTAATTTGCATATTACCTCATTATTATATAGGATAATGAACTCACAGAAACAGAAGCAGCAACAAAAACAATCCCATTTACCATTGCACCAAAAAAAATTAAGATACCAAGGAATAAACTTAACTAAGGACATAAAAGACCTGTACTCAGAAAAACAACAGGACATTGAAAAAAGAGAGGAAGACATAAACAAATGGGAGAACATACCATGTTCATGGATTGGTAGAATGAACATCACTAAAATGTCCATACTACCCAAAGCAATCTACAGATTCAATGCAATCCCCATTAAAATACCAACAGCATATTTCAAAGATCTAGAAAAAACTCTCCAAAAATTTATCTGGGATAAAATAAGACCCTGAATAACCACAGCAACACTGAAAAAGAAGAACAAATTTGCAGGGATCACAATACTGGATATAAAGCTATATTACCAGGCCACAGTTCTCCAAAAAGCCTGGTATTGGCACAAGAACAGACATATAGAGCAATGAAACAGAACAGAAAATCCAGAAATCGACCCAGGGCATTATGCTCAATTAATATTTGACAAAGGAGGCAAGAGCATACAAAGGAGTCAAGACAGTCTCTTCATTAAATGGTGCTGGGACATTTGGTCAGATACATGCAAAAAAATAAAACTATATCACCACCTTACACCATACAGAAAAACAAACTCAAAATGGCTAAAGTACTTAAATGTAAGATGGGAAACCATAAAAATCCTACAAGAGTCCATAGGCAGCAAAATAGCAGACATATGTTGTAGCAATATATTTACAGACACAGCTCCTAGGGCAATGGAGACTAAGGAGAAAATAAACAAATGAGACTACATCAAAATAAAAAGCTTCTGCTTAGCAAAAGAAACCATCAACAAAACAACAAGAAAGCCCACTGCATGGGAGAACATATTGCCGATGATATTTCCGATAAGGGTTTAATCTCCAAAATTTACAGAGATCTCATACAATTTAACAAAGGAAGATAAACAATCCAATCAATAAATGGGCAAAGGACCTAAATAGACACTTTTTGAAAGAGGACATACATAAGGCTGAGAGACATATGAAAACATGCTCAACGTCACTAATAATCTGAGAGATGCAAATCAAAACAACAGTGAGATACCATCTCACACCTGACAGAATGGCTATCATAAACAAATCAACAAATGATAAGTACTGGCTAGGATGTGGATGAAAAGGAACCCCTCTGCACTACTGGTGGGAATGCAGACTGGTGCAGCCACTGTAGAGAACAGTATGGAGTATCCTCAAAAAGTTAAAAATGGAACTCCCATTTGACCCAGTTATCCCACATCTAGGAATATATCCCAAGAAACCAGAAACACAATCAGAAAGGATATATGCACCCCTATGTTCATAGCAGCACAATTTACAATAGCTAAGATTTGGAAACAACCTAAGTGCCCATCAGCAGATGAGTGGATTAAAAAACTGTGGTACATCTACACAATGGAATACTATGCCGCTATAAAAAAGAAGGAACTTTTACCATTTGCAACAGCATGGATGGAGCTGGAGAGCATTATACTATGAGAAAAAAGCCAGTTGGAGAAATATAAATATCACATGATCTCACTCATATGTGGGATATAATGATCAACATAATTTGATGAACAAGAATAGGTTCAGAGACAATTGGTAGGGGAGTGGGGGTGTTAGAGAGCAACCAAAGGACGTGTATGCATGCATATTAGCATAACCATTGGACATAGATGCTGGGGCAGTAGGGCTTTCCCGGAGTGGGCATGGTTTGGGGGTCAATGGGGGAAAAGAAGACATATGTAAAAGTTTAGACAATAAAAATATAAATAATAAATAAATTAAT
>NW_005365372.1:2011966-2033566 GCF_000412655.1 Myotis brandtii | reverse complement strand
GGGGGGGGAGGGCAAGGGGGAAGAAGGACCGATACAGTAAGTCAACAGAAGGCAGGAAGGTAGAGGAAACATCAGCTTCCCAGATAAATGGGACTTCACTGCCCACAGAAAACCACTGTTCTGCTGTCTCATCTAACCATTAAGATTAATAGGCAAAGCATAGGGAATGTAGGCAATGATATTGCAATAATTATGTATGGCACCAATTTGGGTAGTGGAAATATCAAGAACACTATGTAAAATATATGATTGTCTAACCACTGAGCTGTACACCTGAAACCAATACAAAATAAAATTGAAAGAAACAAAAAAAAGAAAAAACATGAGCCTGCCATTTTCTCAGGTCACTGGCTCCTGAATAAATCACTTTCCTTCCATCAGCACCTGTGTTGTGTATTTGGTTTCATGCCTGCAGGCAAATTAACCTGAGGATCGTACGGCTGTTTCAAGATAAGCAACAAGTGAGGGAATTCATTTCCAGAAAACCTGGACGGCAAGAAATATTTCTTATGTCAGAGGGAAATCAATATGAGTCATAAATGTTGATCTACAGAAAAAAAATAGAAAGAAACATACCAGAGAAGCAATAATTTAAGATAAAATAAGTTATTTTATTTTCATGATGAGGCCCAGTGCACGAATTCATGCACCAGTGGGATCCCTTGGCCTAGCCTGAGCGATTGTGCCAAAATTGGCTCTCTGAGTTCCCCTGAGGGGTCCTGGATTGAAAGAGGGCTCAGGCCAGGCTGAGGGACCACACTGGTGCACAATTGGGGCTGGGGAGGGATGGAGGAGGTTGGCCAGCCGAGGAGGGACCATGGTAGGGCTCCAGGGCTTGTCCGGCCCATCTCACTCAGTCCCAATTGGCCAGACATCAGCAGCAAGCTAACCTACTGGTCAGAACATCTGCCCCTTGGTGGTCAGTGCACATCATAGTGACTGGTCAACCAGTTGACTATCTGCCTCCTGGTGGTCAGTGCATGTCATAGCAAGTGGTTGAGTGGCCTTAGCATATCATTAGCGTATTACGGTTTGATTGGTTGTACTGATGACCGGAAAACCAGACTTAGCATATTAGGCTTTTGTTATATAGGATTCTTAATTACTATAAAAATAGCTCTTTGTTGAAAGCAATATTTGTTGCCATGACATCTCGGTAAGTGCAATAAATGACAGCAACATTATAAGTGATGTGAGGAAGAAATTGGAAATACTTCTGCATGAACAAACTTGCAATATATGTGAAGTGGTGGAGTATCATTTATTGGTAGGGATTAAATTACTTTAAATATGCATATCATAAACTCTGGAACAATCACTATTTTTAAAGTATAAATCATACACTAAGAGAAGAGATAAAATGGAATAATATAAAATGATGTGTTAAAGTCAGAGAAGTAGACAAATTCACCATTAAAATCTGAGACTTCAACATCCCAATGTTAGTAATTAACATATCAAGCACACAGAAAATCAGCAAGAATATAGATATCTTGAACAGAAGTATCATCAAGCTGATCAATTAACAGTTATATTATTTTCCATTTAAGGAAAGTAGAATATATTTTCTTCAAAAGCACAATGAAATATTCACAAACTAGACCATATTAACTGCTATAAACATACCTTAACAAATTTTAAAGAATATAAGTCAAAGACTATGTTCTTAGACCAGAATGTAATTAAAATATAAATCAATAACAGAAAGATAAATCTAAATTCTTTAAGTTTTTGACATTACATAACATACTACTAAATAATCCGTGGGTCAAAGAAGAAATCTCAAGAGAAGTTTAAAAAAATATTTGAGTTAAATAAAAACAAAAATAAAATGCACTAAAATTTGTGGAATGCACAGTAAAGAGTGCCTAGAATGTAATTTATAGAATTAAAACAATGCATCTAAAAATAGGAGACATCTAAAATTAATATGGAGCTGGGTATAAAAAGTGAAACGTTTAAGAAGCACAAATTTTTAGTTACAAAATGTTCATGGGGATATAAATTACATCATAGGGAATACACTCTATAATCCCATCTAATAAAGAGGGAATATGCTAATTGATTGCCACGCCCTCAAAGATGGCAGCAACCTCAGCCAATAAAGAGGGAATATGCTAATTGACTGCCATGCCCTCAAATATGGCGGCACCCACAGCCACAAGATGGCGGTGCCCAGTCCTCTCAGCCCTGCTGGGGTGGCAGACGCTCAGCAAGGCCTGGCCTGCCCCGAGGTGGGCCCGGCCTTGCCACGCACCTGCCTCCAGAGTCCTCCAGTCCCTGCAGCCCCCCAGCTACCCAGGGCTTGCCCAAGGCGCAGGCAAGCCTCAGATGGTGGCTGCCCAGCCACCCAGGGCTGCCCAAGGCTCAGGTAACCAAGGCCGGCCAAGGCTTGCATTGTCGGCAGTGGCAGCAGCAGAGGTGTGATGGGGGCGTCGCCTTCCTCTGATCGCCGTGTCGCCTCCCACTCATGAGGGTTTCTGGACTGTGATGGGGACAGGCTGGGCTGAGGGACCACCCCCATCCAGTGCATGAATTTTCATGCACTGGGCCTCTAGTTTTGTAATAACTGTGTAGTGCAAGGTGGGTACCTGAAATATTAGGAGGAACACTTTGTAAAGTATATGATTGTCTAATCAATATGCTGTACACCTGAAAACAATTAGAAAATTATATTTAATGTAAATGGTAATTGACAAAATTATAAAATAAATTATGTTTGCATTTTAGGAAATTACAAACAAAAGAAAAAATACACTTAAAGCAAAAGGAAGTAAAACAATAAATATTAAAAGAGAAATAAATGAAATTGAAACTATAAAACAATAAAGAAAATCAATGAAAACTAAAATATTAGTATTTTTTGAAAATATAAGTAAAATGAATAAACCTATAGTCAAACTAAATCAACAAAAAGGAGATGACTTTATTGTCAATTTTATAATAAAAAGGGGCACACATGCTGATCTCCTGAGTACTAAAGTATAAGAGACACTCTACATTCCAAATTTGATAACTTTGAAGATATGGATCAAATACCTGGATGACTTTAATTAACAAAACTCATACAAAGGCAAATACATGGATGAAATATTCTTAAGCTTATTAAATAAATTTAATTAATACTTTAAAATGTTCAAGTGGTTTATTACTGACAACTTCTATTGACCATTATACAAACATTACCAATGTTTATGAACTCTGTCAGAGAAATAAAAGAATAGAGAATACATCAAAATCACATAACTGCATTAGAGAAAAACATTCTTATGGAACAATATTTCAAATTAACATTTGCCTCAATAAAATGTTAGCAAATCAAAACCAATAATTTATAAAAAGAATTATAAAACAATAACAAATAGAATTTATTTCAGATATGCAAAGTTGTTTTAACATTCAAAATTCAATTAATATAATTTACTATATCTAAAAGCTAAAGAATAAAAATTATATATTATCAATTGACGCAGAAAAAGAATTTGACAAAACTCTAACACCTATCCTATTTAATAAAGAGGGAATATGCTAATTGACCTTCACACTGTTGCAAAGATGGCGGCACCCACAGCCAATAAGGAGGAAATATGCTACTTGACTGCCCCAACCTCAACTATGGCAGCACCCACAGCCAATAAGGAGGGAATATGCTAATTGACTGCCACACCCTCAAAGATGGTGGTGCCCACAGCCACAAGATGGCGAAGCCCAGTCCTCTCAGCCCCGCAGGGGTGGCAGACATGCAGCAAGACCGAGCCCGCCCCCAGGTGGGCCCAGCCACTCTGCACAACTTCCTCCAGAGTCCTCCAGTCCCCTCAGCCCCTTAACCCCCCCGGGCTGGCCCAAGGCACAGGCAAGCCTCGAATGGCAGCTGCCCAGCCTCCCAGGGCCAGCCCGAAGCACAGGGAAGCCTCAGATGGGATGGCGGCTGCCCAGCCTCCCAGCCTCACAGGGAAGCCTTGGATGGCAGCTGCCCAGCCTGAGGCTCAGGTAGCCAGGGCTGGCAGAGGTGTGATGGGGCATTGCCTTTCCCTGATCGCTGGGTCACCTCTTGCCCCTGAGGGCTTCCGGACTGTGAGAGGGAGCAGGCTGGGCTGCTGAGGGATCCCCTCACCAGTGCATGAATTTTCATGCACCAGGCCTCTAGTTTATTATAAAAACACTACTCTTCTAAAAATTATCAACTATTAGTATTCAAACTCTAGTCCTTCTTTCCCTGCCTCAGATTTAAGCAAACACTTATCAACTTTTTGTTTCTAAAAATTTTACTAGACCACCTTCGTACACCATACACAAGAATAAACTTAAAATGGATTAAATACTTATACGCTATAGTTGGACCTTAAAAATCTTAGAAGAAAATACAGGCTGTAAAGTCTTGGACATATCTCATAGCAATATTTTTTCTGATATATCTTCTAGGGCAAAGGCAACAAAAAAATTAAAGAAATGGGACTACATCAAATTAAAAAGATTTGCCTAGCAAAAGAAACCATCAATAAAATGGAAGGACAACCTACTGAATAGAAGATATTTGCCAATGATCTACTGGATGACTGGTTAATATCTTAAATTTATAAACAACTCATAGAACTCAACAACAAAAAAAAACACATACAACTCAATTGAAAAGTGGACTGAGGACCTTAAAAGACACTTCTCCAAAGAGAACGTACAGATGGCCAACAGACATATGAAAGTATGCTCAACATCACTAATCATCAGAGAAATGCAAATTAAAGTTAGAATGAAATATCACCTCTCACCTCTCTGAAGAGCTGTCATCAATAAATCAACAGTCAAGTCTTGGCATGAATGTGGAGAAAAGGAAGCACTCTTGCACTATTGGTGGGAATTCAGATTGATGCAGTGAATATAGAAAATAGTGTGGTGTTTTCTAAAAGAACTAAATATGGAATTGCCTTATTATCTAGCAATTTCACTTTCAGAAATATATCCGAAGTATCCTGAAATACTAATTCAAAAGACTACATGCACCCTTAAGTTTATTGCAACATCATTCACAATAGCCACAATTTGGAAACAACCCCAGTGCCTATCAGTAGATGAGTGGATACAAAACCATTGGGCTCTGGCCAGTGTTACTCAGTTAATTGCGTGTCATCCCATGCACTGAGAAGTCACCTGTTCCATTTTTGGTCAGGGCATGTGCCTGGGTTGTGGGCTCCATTCCCCTGTAGGCAGCATGCAAGAGGCAGCCAATTGATGTTTCTCTCTCTCTCTCTATCTCTCTCTCAAAACTCAATAAAAACATTTTTTTAAAAAAAAGCATTAGCACATTTACAATATGGAATACTTGAGGCTCGGTGCACGAATGGTTTCTATACACTTTGATGTACATCTAAAAATGATGTGGAATGGTATTGATATGTAAACTGTGGTTGAATACATACATACACACAAATTTTTCTACCAAAAAATGAAATGAGTCCAACAAAAATAAGTGGTACATGTATACAATGAAATATCACTTGGCCATAAAAAGAATGGAATCTTACCATTTACACATGGATGAGCCTAGTGGGTCTTATGTTAAGTGAATGAAGTCACACAGAGAAAACTGAATATCATATTATTTCACACATATGTGAAATTAAAAGAACAAAATAAATGAGCAAACAAAACAGAAATAGACACATACATACAAAGAATAAACCAATGGTTGCCAGACTTGAGGGGAGTGCTAGATTGGTGAAAAAGTGAGGAGATTAAGAAGTGCAAATTAGAAGTTACAAAATAGTCACGGAGATATAAAGTACAGCATATGACATATAGTCAATACTATTCTAATAACTGTGCATGGTGCCAGATGGGTACTAGACTTAGTAAATTATATAAATGTCTAACCACTATGCTGTACACCTGAACTAATATAAAATAATATTGAATGTTTCTGTAGTTGAAAATTTTAAAAATGAAGTATTAAAGAAAAAAATACTGTAAACTTTAAATATAACTAGAGAAGCTGATGTCTAAAGATGAAGGCTTAATAAAAGTATTTGCATACATTAAAAATAAAATTATCCAAGTTTATACATAGAGGATTATGACTTCAACATATGTTATTGGGAGGAATGGTACAATTCAACCCAGGAGAGTGCCATAACAAAAATCTAAAATTTTTGAAACAGGTATCTAGGATTAAATCTCAGCTATACTTTAGGCCCTGGATAAGTCACTTCATTTCCTTATGTGTACAAAGGAGATAAGAACATTGACCTCATCCTGTTTTTCAAAGATCAATGCTAGTGAATACAAAAAACATGGCATATAATAGAAAGTTCAAAAATTCTAATGTTATTAAAGTTTCCTTTGTCAGATCATTAGTAGGCCAGGTTATATTTAGTAGAAATAGTGCAATCTGGTATTAAATGACACATATAATTTCTGAGTCATTTTACGTTTTGTCTAATGCTTACTAACATAATTTATGTCCTGATGTCTCTACATAATTATATTATAAAAGGCGCCTTATCACATAGCAAATGAAAATATTGCCACTTATGTTTTGACATCACAGACTCACTAATTTGAAAAATTTTAAGAACTCCAAAGAGTATCCCCAATTAATATAATGGCTGCTTGGACACAAATTTGTAGCTGAATCAGTAATCTAGCAGGAATTAATGTAAAACTTCATTACAGACAGGTGTCTCTTTGGATAAACCTTTGACAAGCATCTTATTCTTTTTTTCTAATATCATGTATATCTTATGCACAAAATTGTCTTAAATCTGCTTGGTCTAAGAAAGAACATATGACTAATTTAAGTTTGTTGCCCTCAATTGCCATTACCAAGGAGTGTGTGTAGGAGGGTGGGCAGGTGCTGTCATTTCAAATGTGGAAGTAATGTAGAACTGAAGAAGTGTACTTGATAGCAAACCACATGGAGCCTGTGCCTGGAGCATAAAGAATGCTGTCAGCTCTTTAAAACATCAAATTGATACAATTTTCAGAGATTCACAGTGCAGATGTGTGAGGCAGAATTTGGCCCACAGTGTTTGGAATAAACCTACTAATCCAACTTAATATCCAAAGGACTATTGCTAGATCTAGGGGGTCAGAAATTTGCACCACTGTTTCATCATTCTGAGCCCCAGATGGCCTTAAATGGGCATAAGGCATAATGAGATCTGGGAAGGCATTATTGTATGCTTAGCTCAAAATTCACAGCCCAATGTCACTTTTTTGCTTTTTAGACTAGAAAGGATGCTTTCCTTGAAGTGCTAATATTCACTTTTGATTGACTCTGCAGACTGCTTTTAAAGTTCACAGTATTTATTTTAGATATAAATAGGATTATTAATAGCCAAAAGTCTGCAACAAAGATACCTATTCATATGGCAATTCACCCCAGCCACTGCAGTAAAAATAATGTCTACTTTTCTCTCAATTTAAATTTACAGCTTTTAAGAAAAGTACTTTAGTAATGGAAAAAATATGAGCTATATCATAATGCATGTTGTCAATGCATCTATAAACTGACAGTTTTATACACGACTCTTTCGAATCTAGAATGTTGTAAGAAAGCAATTTGAGAAAAGTTTGAAATGTGTGCTTGTTTAATACCCCTTCCACCATCTCTAGCTGAGAATACAGGTGGCCAAGGCCAAGAGTTCCTGCCAATTTCTAAAGTTACACTTTTATCCACTAAACAAGCATCCTGATCCGGGTTACCAAACAGGGCACTCAACAGGAGCCCCTGAGCATGCATATTAAATGTCACTTATGCCTCTGCCTGGGCCATCCACTTTAAGGAAAGCTTGATCTCAGCCTGTTTCACCCTTTTCCTGTACTCCCTGGATTTGAGTAATGAACTTTCCCCAGAGATATTTCTCAGAAAGAATCTTCATGTAGAAAAGTCGATGCATATGCTGCTATTTTAAAAACCACATGTTCAGCACATTTTTCTTTTGTGAAATGGAATATGGTTTAAGTTCTTTTCATTAAAAAAAGAGTTTGGCTGGAAAGACTTATGTCAAAGTGCAAAAGGTTTTATACACATGAAGGTTCTTTTTTCCTTCTTCTTCCTCTTATAACTGAAAAGGAGAAAAAAATAAAACTCTTTGCCATAACAGCAGTTGATTTTTTACATATGGATGAATTTATAAGGCAGCTTGTTATGAAAACACCATCCTTTTTATTTATTTTGGATTCAGCCGATTTGCTGTAAGAGTCAC
Organism: Myotis brandtii; assembly: GCF_000412655.1. Taxonomy (NCBI): domain Eukaryota; kingdom Metazoa; phylum Chordata; class Mammalia; order Chiroptera; family Vespertilionidae; genus Myotis; species Myotis brandtii. The sequence continues at coordinate 2,025,365 of NW_005365372.1, read as the reverse complement.
ATCAAGAATAGCAGCTCTTGCCTTTACTGTGAAACTTAATATGTATTCACAGTAAATTCAATGTCTGAATTTAATGAATCATATTAAAGACCAATTCTTAGAGTAAATGCTATTGTATCAGCATGGTACCTAAGGAGTTTTACTTTAATAAATACCTCCTCTAAATCTATATTTATATTTAATAAAAAGTAAACCTAAATATGGAAAAACCCTGACCTACACAATAAATAATACAGTTAAAATTTAATTGCTTATTTCTAAATTATATTATTAAATAATAGGCAATAACAACATAAAAATCCTTTTATCTGACATTGTTTTATAATGTCTGTGTTGCTCAATGTCAATTAAATGATAAAGCTTTTGGAGGTTGATATCTTAAGAAAAGAAGATAATTTTGAATATTTGCATTCAAGAAACCCAAAATTTCCCCTTCACCATTATACTTGTTGAATGTTTATTCTATAGTTACAAGTTTTAAGTACTCATATGTAAAACCACATCAAAATAGTTTGTCTACAGGCATGTGTTAAATAAAACCAACCAGATTTCATTGAGTATTCATCTTATTCAAGGAATAATTGTGGAACCTGTGAGGGCTACAAAAGAATGAGTCATCATCCTCATTCTCATGGAGTTTACTTTGCAATCTAGTTAAGAAGACAAGACAAACATACATAAGTTAAAAAACAGAAAGTGATAGTTTATGAGATATCCTTGTACAAGTATCTAAGTGTTATGAATTAGAATAGCAGTATTGTTCTTTACTAGTTATTAATTTTTCAAATGTTTATGTTTATTGAGTACTTATCTTCCAGACTTTGTGCCAAGAACTGACCTTAGGAAAACTTAATCCAGGCTCTGCGTCCTTCATGAGCTACTAGTAAAGAGTCAATAAGATGATATGCTTAGTTAGTTACATAAATACATTAAGATGTAACAAATGAGTGACAAATCATTGAATGATCAGATTTAGATTAGGTTTACAATTTATTATCCAAAACTGATTTATAAGTGAAAGTTTAATGTGCTGGCTTCAGTAGCACATACAAGTGAAAGTTGTACTTCACAAACTTTTTGGAAGAGATTATTGCCATTTACATATTATTATATTGATATTTTATTTGTTATTGTCTTTGATTGCTATTTTAGTTCAAGATGTTATAACAAACATACCATAAACTGGGTAGTTTAAAAAAACATTTTTGTCTCCCAGTTTTGGATGCTGGGATGTCCAAGATCAAAACACCAGCAAATCTGGTGTTCGGTAAGGACTTCTTCCTGTCTTGTACACAACTGTGTTCTTGCTGTATCCTCACCTGGCAAAAAAAGAGAAAGAGAGAGAGAATTAATGAGGGAGGGGCAGAGGGAGAAAGAAGAGAGGAGAGAGAGAGAGACATGTCTGTTCTTATAAGGGTACTAATCATGAGGGCTTCACCCTCCTGACCCAATTAGTCTCCAAAGGCCCCATTATGCAAGTACTATCACATTGAGGATTAGAGTTTCAACATATTAGTTTGAGGGAGACACAGCCATGTAGTCCTTAAGAAATGCTTAATTTGCCTTAACCGGTTTGGCTCAGTGGATAGAGTGTCAGCCTGTGGACTCAAGGTCCCAGGTTTGATTCCAGTCAAGGGCATGTACCTTGGTTGCGGGCACGTCCCCAGTGGGGAGTGTGCAGGAGGCAGCTGATCGATGTTTCTCTGTCGTCGATGTTTCTAACTCTCTATCCTTCTCCCTTCCTCTCTGTGGAAAATCAATAAAAATATATTTTTAGAAAAAATGCTTAATTAACCAATTTAAATTAAGGAGCCAATTTCAATATTTATGTTAAATTCATGTGTATTCAGTTGTGGTAAACTAAAAAAATTAAGTGAGAGCTTAATAGCTTTGATTATTATTACTTTTGAGGGGAAGAATAATCAGAATAAAACTTCTTTGGGAGTTACAACATAAAACACTAGGTAGCTTCAATAGATATTAATATGCAAGTCATTAAAAATTATTATTTTTTTAAAAAAATTATTGATTTTTGAGAGAGAGGAAGGGAGGGGGAGGGAGAGAGAAACATCATTGTTAGATAGAGAAACATTGATTGGTTGCCCCCTCCCCAATGTGCTCTGACTGAGAATCAAACAGGCAACCTGGGCATATGCTTGGGATTGAAACTGTTTTTGTATGGGAAGAAAGTTCAGTCATTTCTGGAATATATGGTAGGCTTAGTCAGCTTAGGCTGGTATAATAAATTACTATATACTTGGAAACAAAAAAAATTATTTATCACACTTCTGGAGATTGGGGTTCCAAAAACAAGGTTCTATTAGTTTCAGTTTTTGGTAAGAGCCCACTTCCTGTCTTGTAGATGACTGTCGTCTTCTCCTTGTGTCCTCAGATCTCAGAGAAAGAACAGGCTAGCTCTCTTGCTCTTTTTATGGACATGAATCCCATCAAGTGGGCTTCACCTTTATGTCTTAATTGCCTATCAAAAGTTCCAGGTTCAAAGCACAGTAAGATTTCAACATATGAATTTGGTGGGGACACAAATATTTAGTCCACATCCTGTAATATCTGTCACCCAGCTTATTCCCAGGATTGACTGAACCAATCTAGCTGCTAAGTTGGGTATCCCTTCCTCCTGGTTATATCAACAATGTACCTTGGTAACTTAAGATTACTTGTGTATAAAGTCAAATATAGTATAATATTTTCCAGACTTCCTGACCTCTTTCTTGTTGCCCTTTGAATCCTCTCTCTCCACCCTCTGTGTGGAAGAGTTTTCAGAAACTATTGATATTTATATAGCAGTAGTTAAAAATCACCTTATTTTTGTCTGTAGTGGGTCCCAAACAGATTAGTACAACAGAAAAATCATGCCAACCTAGATTAAAAAAAAATAGGACAGGTTGTCAAAGGGAATAAAACAAAGATTTTATTTTTATCATTTAAGATCACACTGGGATCCCAAGGCACTTTATGACAGCTTTTCTTGCATTCTTGAAAGTGACATGGTGTGACATAGAAAAAAAATACTTATAAAGAATGGTACAGAGAGTCAACAGCCTTCCATAAAAGAAAGTACATCTACAATTTGGAAATAGACTCTGAACCCTTCATATGACTACTCAAGACACACTAATTATGTGCATCAAGTCTGATGTTTTTTTTCTAAACCATCAACCTTTGCTGTCATATGATAATGTTTGAGGTCCAGGGAGTTTGATTACTAAAACATCAACAGGCCACTAATTGGTAAGTTCCTGTACATTTAGACTGACTATTCTTTTGAATTTTGGAGGGGAGATAGAATGGATAAAGATATTACCTACCTATTTAAGATTCTTATAAAATCCATGGACTTTCTCCAGAAGAATGTAAATAAACACATATGCATAAAATTTAGGATACCATTGAGGAATTTCATAAAACAATAAAGGTCCTTACAGAACTCAGATTTTTAAAAATATATTTTTATTGATTTTACAGAGTAAAGGAAAGGGAGAGAGATAGAAACATCAATGATGAGAGAGAATCATTGATCAGCTGTCTCCTGCACACCTCCCACTGGGGACCAAGCCTGCAACCCGGGCATGTGCCCCAACCCAGAATGGAGCCAGGTCCTCCTTGTTCATAGATCGACACCCAACCACCGAGTCACACTGACTGGGCCTGAACTCTTACATTTTTTTGGTGCGATGTTAAATGAGATTGTTTTTTCACTTTCTGTGAGTTCATTATTAGTGTATAAAAAAAGCCAAACATTTCTGGGTGTTACTTTTGTATCCTGCTACGTTGCCAAATTCTTTTATTAAATCTAGACGTTTTTGGATGAGGTTTTAGGGTTTTATATGAACAATATCATGCCATCTGTGAATAATGACAGTTTTACTTCTTTTTTTCCAACTTGGATGCCTTTTATTTTTTCTTGTTGTCTTATTGCTATGGCTAGCACTTCTAGTACTTTGTTAAATAGGAGTGGTGAGAATGGGCATCCCTGTCTTTTTCCTATTCTTAGGTGCTGCGGTCTTTCTCAGCATCTACTAGAGTGCAGGAATCTGGAAAAGGGGCTGTGCAAAAATGAATGAAGCGGCTAGAGAAGAAATATTAATTTGGAAGGCATTTTCAGGGAGCCAGAGGAGGTTTAGTTCTAGTAACTAAGTTCTACGAATCTCTGTACCCAGGGCTTTTTAGTCACACATTTTGCCCTATAGCAAAGCAGAGATACATATCAAAGGTAAGGTTTAGTAAACAATAAAGTATTATCAGGTTGGGGGAACTGCCCTCAGCTGTCTGGCAGCAGGCAATAATATATGCAGATCTTCAGCCCTGCTGAAGCCCCAAGGTTCATCAACCTTTTGATGAACTTCTTGCATTTTATTATGCTTTGCTGAAATTTTCTTCCAGCATATCCACTTTTTGATTTAATAAATTTAACAAGAATGTATGCCATTTGCAAAGCTTGGGTTCTTTCAAGATTTTTAAATTCAATGGAAAGGACTGAGTTCTTTTCATGTCCCTTTAAGTTGCTGCCAGGCATCAAAGGAATCAATCTACAGTAAGCTCCTTTCTGGGCCAACAGTTATTTGAGTCCCCTTTCTAATTACTGTCCCTTGTGACATGACAGCAATGATGTTCTAGTTCTGGATGGTGGACAAATGGTGGCAATGCAGGTCCGACCTTCTTTGGCTTGGTTCTGGGCAATCTGCAAGGATGCACAGCTGCTGACTGCTAGCCTGGCAAGGCATCTTTACCATCCTCTATCTCTGGACTGTTTCTCCTCTCTCATCAGTGTGTTGCTTGGGGCCACTGCTATGTGCGGCTGGAGTAATCTGGTCAGTTCCTCTCTCGGATCCATTGTTGTAGGAATCCACATGGACTTGGAGGAGTTTTCTGGAAATACATAAATATATCCTCGACCAAAGGTTAATAAAGGAATCTTTCTATAAACTAGACTCGGGATCTCTTAATTTTACCCAAACCATTTTCCATTGGCTTATTCTGACACCATGTGTGTCTTGCCATAAGCATTACAAGTGAAAAAAATTTAAATTAAAAAATTTAAGTAATTAAGCCTTGATGTAATTTACTTAAGGGATATTTCTCCACTATCCCCCCTTTTTGTTTTAAATATTATTAAGAGGCTTTTGGAAATTTTAAAATGCAGTCTTGATAGCTTTTAATTTCAATTCTTTGCACAGAAATATGACTGCTCTGGATTCGTTGTATTATAAGCAGCTTTATTATGAGATAAACTATCAGTAAAAAATCAGTTAATGTTCCAGGAATAGTTTCCTGCCCAGTACAACTAAGTTCCCCTGAATATTTACTTATTTCAATTTGCCAATTTAAATCAATCTGAAATAAGGCTTATTATCTAACTTTATTTGTTCTTGGCTGTGAACAGTAAATTATACTAATTGAGTTTCTGCTATCAATCTTTGAGTATAGCAACATAAGCTTTGTTTAGGAAGGCAAAACCTCAAATTACTTTTCTTTTTGAGGTCTAATACATTAATTTTTAATTAGAGTTTTCCAGACATTTGAAGGAAACCTCTCTTTATTTCCTTCCCGAGTAATTTCTAGGCCACCTTTAGAGTTTCTTTTAAAAACCTTTTTTTCTTTCTTTTACACCAAGCAACCTACATGGTTGCTTTTCAGATGCTAATATTGCTGCATACCTATATTTCAAGTGACTCTCTTGTTATTTATGGAGACTACTAATGATTGGATTTAATGCTTGAATAATAACCTTCAGTTTACCCTGTAAATATTAGCAGAAGAGATTTCAAAATTTTGTTTTTTTTCCTTTTTATTAAGCTTAAAATTTACTTTTAAACAGCACTCTTTTTCCGCCAGTGTTCATTTGCATATACAGATGGATCATGGGAGGTCTCAGGAATGCAAATTTTTAGATTGGCCTTTGTTAAAGCTAATTGCTTATAAAAATATTGGCTTCTCATATAACTGAAATTATAGGATACCTTGATTATATTTTAAAAAGCTTTTTTATTAAGTAATTAAAGTAGGCATCTTTATTGAAAAAGCAAATTTAGTAAACTTATACCTTTGACCTAGGAGGTACAGATGACATCCCATTGAGTATGATGTTGGCTGTAGGCTTGTCATATAAGGCTTATATTATGTTGAGGTATTGTTGTAATGTACCCCGCAAATCACAGAAGGACGCCTCAAGAAGTCAAATTAAACAGTCACATTTATTGCAATCTGGGACTACGAGGGGCCATTTCGCTCTCCCAAATCGTGATAAGATGGTGGCAAAGCCAGACTTATATAGGCAAAGATCACAAAGGTATTGATTACATCTCAGGGTTTGGAATGAGGAACCTGGTTTGCACAAAGCAGTTAAAGAAGCGAAATTGAGCCGATTAGTTATCTACAAAGATTAATTATAGTTTTGGGTCTTCAGACCACTGAGTTGACAGAAATACAGTATCTAGAGCCCTCGGGTCTTGGGACCACTGAGACAATTTAGGATAATTGTGCTGTCCTGGTTCCCAGGTACAGAAGAATGTGCTTTCTAAAACCAGTATGACAACAACCAATGGGGTATTCACATTAGAATCAGTAGGGTATTCAATCGAATGGGATGATTTATATAATTCAGAAGATCAAAGTAACTTTTCTATTGTTAAACAAAGCAAATAAGTACAGAAGCCAAACAGCAGGGTTAAAGTTAAACTATATTTTCTACCTGAGATGATTGCTACCATACTTCAGTATGATCCCTCTTTTCCACTTTGCTGAGAGTTTTTATCCGGAAAGGGTGTTGGATTTTGTCAAATGCTTTTTCTGCATCAATTAATATGATTAATAGTATGTGAATTTTATCTCTCAATTTGTTTATGTGATGTATCACGTTTATTGATTTGCGGATATTGTACCATCCTTGCATCACCAGCATAAATTCCACTTGGTCATGATGTATAATCTTTCTAATGTAATGCTGGATCCGATTTGCTAGAATTTTTTTGAAGATTTTAGCACCTATGTTCATCAGAAATATTGTACCCCAGCTTTTTTATCCACTCATCTCCTGATGGGTACTTGGGCTGTTTACAGATCTTAGCTATTGTAAATAACACTGCTATGAATATAGGGTCATTTATTTATTTTTGATTGGTGTTTCCGGTTTCTTAAGATATATTCCAAAAGTGGGATCACTGGGTCAAAGCGCAGTTCCATTTTTAATTTTTCCCCTCTTTCCCCCCCCCTTATCTGGCTCCTGCACATCATGAGGAATGACCTATGACACCTCCACAGAGATTCGTAATCACCTAAGAATGCCTGAGATTTGAGCTGAAAGGAAGAAGTACCCCGTATTTTTGGAGGTGAACAAGTTCAGGCTCTCTAATATCCAGCAAAAGATTTTGTTCAGGCCCTCAGAAAGCAATTGCAATTGAAAAGACAAAGCTAAAAACCAGCCATCCATTTTTTCTCCTTTTTTCCTGAATTATCTCAGCTCTTAACCTTTAACTTTTAACTCCACCTTGAGGATTTTTTTAGAATGGGTTTGCATTTAGGACATGGTTACTCTAACATTGTTTTAGAGCATAGAGAGATAGAAACATCAATGAGAGAGAAACATCATTATTTGGCTACCTCCTGCATGCTTACTACTGGGGATTGAGCCTGCATCCTGGGAATTTTCCCTGACTGGAAACTGAACTATTACCTCTTAGTTCCTGGTTTGATGCTCAAACACTGAGCAATATCAACCAGGATCCACATTGAAGATTTTTAAAAAATCAGCTCATGGAAAGTCAGCCTGAATTCAACTCCAGACACGAAGGAAGGAAGAAAAGGCTAGAAACCTCTCTCTCTCCATCAGAACAAGTAACCTGACAGGGGAGAGCCATGGTGAATGGTCTTTTGTGACTTTGCTGTGTTCCTAGGTGCATGGATGTTGTCTTGCAGCCAGTGGGATGTCTAGTGAAAACGTCCCTGATTTTTTACTGGCTTCTCATATCACTGGAATCCTCAAGCAGCAAGCACCCTAACAGCTCTTAAATTCTCATCCCTTGCTTGCACCATACGGCAATCCGATGGAGAGAGAGAGAAAAACAAAACTAAACACAAAGAAACACATTGCTGGACAAAAAGATTCAAGGAGAAAGAATAGTTAGGTTCTTCAATCCAAAGTGGTGAGGAACACCAGCTTACCAGTCAGAAAACAATCTGATCCACGGCACCAAAGATGTTACCAGTGATGTTGGCTGTAGAACAGCACAATGCTACTGACAAAGTTGAAAGTTACGGAGGCAAAATAAGGGCCCTTGGGGCTTAGTAGATGGAAAGGCAAGGGTAACGTGTCTGGAGTGGGGTGGGGAAGAGGAGAAAGGGAAAGGCACGAGCACGCTCCAGGGTTGTCATCTGGAGGTCCCATCTGGGTTGCCAGATAATGTTACCAGAAAGGGGACCTGGCCCTAAGTGGGTCTGCCTATGTCTGACAAGTAATTTGTGGGTTCTTGACTTTGCGCAGGAAAGATTTCACAGCACAAGTCCAGGTGATTTTTAGAGGGCATTTATTAAATCTGTGGACAGAGAAACAAGGAAGGACCTAGGATAGAAGAAGCAACAGGAGAGCGACTAGGTGGGAAAATGAGCCTAGTCTGGACTCACTAAGAAGTCAGAGGAAAGTGAGTCTTGGGGACAGATTCAAGGGATTAGCTCAGGACAAACTGCCACTGCCCATTGCTCCCTGGTTGCAAGCCTCATGGGGTCCCTTAAAGTTTAAGAGATGCATGCCTGTGGGGGAAAATGAGGGAGAAGGCACTTTTTATTTTTTTTTTTTTGAGGAAACTCCATACTGTCTTCAATAGTGGATGCACTAGTCTGCATTCCTACCAGCAGTGTACTAGGGTTCCCTTTTCTCCACATCCTCACCAGCACTTGTCATTTGTTGAATTGTTGATGGTAGCCATTCTGACCGGTGTGAGATGACACATCATTGTTGTTACAATTTGCATCTGTCAGATGATTAGTGATTTTTAACATTTTTTTCATATGTCACTTGGTCATATGTATGTCCACTCTAAAGAACTCTCTATTTAAGTCCTTTGCCCATTTTTAAATTGGATTGTTTGTCTTCCTTTCGTTACATTGTATGAGTTCTTTATGTATTTTGGAACACTTTCAGATGTATCATTGGCAAATAAGTTCTACCATATAGTGGGATCCCTTTTCATTTTGTTGATGGTTTTGTGTTTTCCTTTCTTTTTTTCTGTGCAAAAGCTTTTTATTTTTATGTAGTCTTATTTGTTTATTTTCTCCTTTGTTTCCCTTGCCCTAGGAGATGTATCCATAAACATACTGCTATGAGACATCTCTGAGATTTTTCTGCCTATGGTTTTGTCTAGGATTTTTATGATTTCACGACTTACATTGAAGTCTTTTATCCATTTTGAGTTTATTTTTGTGTATGGTGTAAGTTGGTGGTCTAGTTTCATTTTTTGCATGTACCTGCCCAATTTTTCAAATACCATTTATTGAAGAGACTGTCTTAACTTCATTGTATGATCTTGTCTCCTTTGTCAAATATTAATTGAGCGTAATGGCTTGGGCCATTTTCTGGGGTCTCTGTTCTGTCCATTGATCTATATGCCTGTTCTTGTGCCAGTACCAGGCTGTTTTGAGTATAATTTGATATCTGGTATTGTGATCTCTCCAATTTCATTCTTCTTTCTCAAGATTGCTGAGGCAATTTGGGGACTTTTTTTGTTCCATCTAAATTTTTTGTGGTGTTTGTTCTAGGTCTGGGAAATATGCCATTGCTATTTTAATGGTGATTGGATTAAATCTATAGATTGATTTAGGTAGTATGACCATTTAAATTATGTTAATTCTACCAACCCATGAGCATGGTATATTCTTCCACTTGTTTATATCTTCCTCTATCTCTCTCTCTCTCTCTCTCTTTTTTTTTTATCTCCTGTAGTTTTCTGGATATAGGTACTTTACCTCCTTGATTAAGTTTATTCCTAAGTATGTCATATATATGTACCAGGATGAAATAATTTTTTAAGGCTTGAAAAAAGTTTCATAATACATTAAAATCAATTAACAAATAATAGATAAGTAAGCAAAATTCTGATGGGTTTAACACTAATTATGTGATGCAATAAAAATGACATACTCATAGAATTGCCAATTGTCTTTTCCTGTTCGTGTTTCTTAGTAAAATGTTGCTCTGCAAAATGACACAATCTATTCCACCTTGATAGTATGCATAATAACTCCTTCCAGGTGTTATTGGCTACTATATGGTTCCCATAGCATGTTTGTGGACACATCTTCTGAACCCATTTTCACTATGAAGAAAGCAAGTAAGCAAGATTAACAGGAAGGTACAACATGCATCTGGACATCCTATGCAGAGCCCCTCCAACTCAGACCTGTGCCCCAGACACCATAGGCACTTGATTGGCTCTAACAAACCTGTCAAAATCGTCTGGCACATTCATTCTACACAGAAATGGCTTCTCCATAAGGCCGCATTTTCAAGACCGGGAGAGATAACTATTTTGTCTAATTCATATAAACATATATAGAGAGTAAAATATATTTTAATATATCTCAAATAAAGAAACAAGAAAATTCTCAGAAAAAAAAAAACACCCAATGAAATGGTAACAAGTAATTTACCTGATAAAGAATTCAAAGGAAATAATGATTATGTTTGTTCACCAAACTTGAGAATGGAACAGAGAAGTTTGGGGAGAACCTCAACAAAGTGTTAGAAAGTATAACAAAGAAATAAGCAGTTGCCTGGCTGGGTAGTTCAGTTGGTTAGAGGTTTGTGCTAATACACTGGATCAGGGCACACACAAGAAGCAACCAATAGATGTATAAATAAGTGGAACAAGAAATCAATTATTCTCTCTCTCTCTCACTCTTGTTCTCAATTCTTTGCTAAAAAAATCAATACATATAAAAAATAGAACCAATCAGAACTTAAGCATATAATTATATCTATCTATCTATCTATCTATCTATATAGATATATACCTATATATCTCTCTCTATATAGAGATATATAGATATATAGATAGATATATAGAGCCTGATCTGTGCATTGTTATTTTATTCTCCAAACAGTGTATATTACAGAGCAGACATTTTTAATTTCATTAATGTCCAATTTATCAATTTTTTCTTTGATGGTTTGTGCCCTTGGTGTTGTGTCTAAAAAGTTACTTCCAAACCTAAATGTACCTAGATCTTCTCATAGACTATCTTCTAGGAGTTTGATCAATTTGCATTTTATATTTAGGTTTATGATCCATTTTGAGTTAATTTTTATGAAAGGTATAAAGTCTATAATTAGATTCACTTTTTAATGAGGATAGCCAATTGTTCTAGCACTAATTGTTGAAAAAAACTCTATCCTTTCTCTTCTTCAATGTACTGCCTTTGCTCCTCTTTCAAAGATCAGTTGACTATATTTGTATCATTCTATTTCTGGGCTCTCTATTCTGTTCTATTGATCTATTTGTCTATTCTTTTGTAAAATCACACTGTCTTGACTACTATAGCTTTATAATGTCTTGAATTTGGTAATATCAGGTCTCCAACTTTATTCTTCTCCTTCAACATTGTATTGGCTATTCTGGGTCATTTGCCTTTCCATATAAACTTTATAATGTTTGTTGATAGCCACAAAATCTGGCTGCAGTTGGGTATTTTTATTCCCCAAGGTCCATTAGGCTATGGTGAAACAGTTTCTCTTGAGTCCAGTCACTGTTAAAAAGAGCAGAGTATTCTGGGCTTATTTCACACTGCCTACCTTTTCCCTCCCTCTGCCACAAGAATGAGGACTTTTTTCTCTCATTTTTACTGTGAAAGCCTGGTGGAGCTCCTTCAGGTAAAACTCACAAAAGTATAATGACCCCCCTAATACTGTGATCCTTTGGAGTTTTTAACTCTTATTCTTGTCTCCACTGAGTGCCCATCATACCCTAGTAATGGTTCTTAGGTCAATTTTCCCCAATAAGTGCCTATTCCAACAATTTGTGTTTCTCTGTATTTTATCTGTCTGTCTGTCTGTCTTTCCTGTTTGAGGGACAGTGGTATGCTATGACCTCAATTCTTGGAGGAATATCAGAAGACTTGTTGCTTTTCAGTTTGTTAAGCTTTTTTCTTGTGTATGATTAAGAGTAATGATTTCCAAGCTCCTTACATATCGAAACAGATGCCAGAAGTCTCTACGTACATTTTTAAGTCACTCAACTCTTTACTGATTTCTTTTACCCATGGAAACATGAGTATGATAATGAGAATTTATGAACAGGGTTAAAGAAAGTTGATAACAGAAAGTAGAACATATATGAACATCACATATGTAGTTTTATTTGGCTCTCTCTGGGGAGAGATAACAAAAATAACAATGCCCATTGAAATGTTTTGGGCTCAGGTGCCAAGCGGCCGGGGTTGGGGTGGGAACATCCCCAGGACCCAGGCACTCCAAGCTGGCGCACACCCAAGCGGCCAGGAACGGGGTGGGAACATCCCCTGCAGCGAGTGAGCAGACAGCAGGGCCCTGCTTGCCACTGTCCGTGGCAGCGAGGGGCAAGCAGTCCCTTGCAGGGCCCCCACAGAGAGCAGACACCAGGGCCCTGCTTGCCCCTGCGGTGGCGAGCCAGAGAGAAGACAGCAGGGTGCTGCTTGCCCCTGACCCCAGCGGCAAAGGACAGGCAGTCCCCTACAAAGAGCAGACACCAGGGCCTAGGGTGGCGTCAAGCAGGCAGGTCCGCAGAGAGCAGAGGACCATGGGGAGCAGGTCTAAGCCATCAGTAGGAGATCCCCTGAGGGCTCCCAGATTGGAGAGGGTGCAGATCGGGCTGAGGGACCCCTCCTTCCCCGTGCACAAATTTCATGCACCAGGCCCCTAGTAGATATATAAAAGCCTAAGCAAACGTTATGATTGAACGACCGGAATGACCAGAATGATGAACGGTTGACCACTCGCTATGATGTGCACTGACCACCAGAGGGCAGATACTCAATGCAGGAGCTGCCCCCTGGTGTTCAGTGCTCTCCCACAGTCAACCTCCCGTGACCCCTCTCCCCAGTTGGTCAATCTCCCGCAGCCCCTCCTCCTGGCCAGCCAGGCCCCTGATAGGCCTCGATCACCAGCCAGAATAAGGGACCCCAATGGTGCACAAATTCGTGCACTGGGCCTCTAATATATATATGTATATATATATATGTACATATACATATATCTATGTATATGTATGTGTACATATATATACATATATGTATATATGTATATGAACATATATATATATGTATATGCATATGGATATATATATATATATATATATATATATATATGACAAAAAATTTTTCTCTATATATTTATGTTTTATATATTCTATAAAAA
>NW_005365372.1:1997935-2010419 GCF_000412655.1 Myotis brandtii | reverse complement strand
GGCCGCCATCTTGGCTGACAGTTAATTTGCATAAGGATATGCTGATTAGCCAATGGGAAGGGTAGCAGTCGTACGCCAATTACCATGTTTCTCTTTTATTAGTGTAGATATATATTAATAAAAGGGTAATATGTTAATTAGACTGGACATCTTCCGGAAGTACTTCAGGACAAAGGCACGGTGGCAGGGGCTGAGGCAGAGGTGGTTAGGGGTGATCAGGCCAGCAGGGGGGAGCAGTTAAGAGGCAATCAGGCCAGCAGGGGAGGGCAGTTGGGGGCAATTAGTCTGGCAGGGGAGGGCAATTAGAGGTGATCAGGCTGGCAGGGGAGCAGATAGGGGGCAATCAGGCTGATAGGGGTGCAGTTAGGGGGTGATCAGGCCAGCGGGCAGAGGCAGTTAGGGGTGATCATGTCGGCAGGTAAAGGCGGGTAGGGGTGATCATGTCGGCAGGCAGAGGCAGTTAGGGGCGATCAGGCTGGCAGGGGAGCAGTTAAGGGCATCAGGCCAGCAGGCCGAGGTTGTTAGTGGTGATCAGGCAGGCAGACAGGCAAGCGGTTAGGAGCCAGCAGTCCCAGATTGCGAGAGGGATGTCTGACTGCTGGTTTAGGCCTGATCCCGCAGGCATATCTATACTAATAAAAGGGTAATACGACAATTAGACCAGACATCTTCCGGACATCCTTCCGGACATCCTTCTGGACAAAGTCATTGTGGTGGGAGCCAAGGCAGAGGCAGTTAGGGGTGATTAGGCCAGCAGAGGAGGGCAGTGGGGGGCAACCAGGCAGGCAGGGGAGGGCAGTTAGGGGTGACCAGGCAGGCAGGCAGAGTGGTTAGGGGAGATCAAGCAGGCAGGCAGGTGAGCAGTTAGGAGCCAGCAGTCCCGGATTGTGAGAGGGATGTCTGACTGCCAGTTTAGACCTGATCTCTCAAGCATATCTATACTAATAAAAGGGTAATATGCTAATTAGACCAGACATCTTCCAGACATCCATCCGAACATCTTTCAGACAAAGCCACGATGGCAGGGGCCGAGGCAGAGGCGGTTAGGGGCAATCAGGCCAGCAGGGGAGGGCAGTTAGGAGCAACCCGGCCAGCAGGAGAAGGCACTCAGGGGCAACCAGTCCACAGGGGAAGGCAGTTAGGGTCGACCAGGTAGGCAGGGGAGATCAGTCAGCAGTAACCAGACAGGCAGGCAGAGTGGTTAGGGGCTATCAGACAGACAGGCAGGTAAGCAGTTAGGAACCAGCAGTCCCGGATTGTGAATGGGATGTCTGACTGCTGGTTTAGGCTGGATCCTACAGGCATATCTATGCTAATAAAAGGGTAATATGCTAATTAGACCAGACATCTTCCGGACATCCATCCAAACTTCCTTTGGACAAAGCCATAGTGGAGGGGGCAGAGGCAGAGGCAGTTAGGGGCAATCAGGCCTGCAGGGGAAAGCAGTTAGAGACAACCAGGCTGGCATGGCAGGGAAGTTAGGGGTGATCAGGCTGGCAGGCAGAGTGGTTAGGGGCAAATCAAAACAGCAGGCAGAGGTGGTTAGGGGCTATCAGGCAGGGAGGCAGGTAAGCAGTTTGCAGTCAGCAGTCCTGGATTGCAAGAGGGATATCCGAATGTCGGTCAGACATCCCCTGAGGTGTTCCAAATTGGAGAGGTTGCAGGCAGGGCTGAGCCCCGCCCCCCATGCACAAATTTTGTGCACTGGGCCTCTAGTTACTCTTATAAAATAACAATGCACTAACTCTTAAGGACTAGTGGTGAAACTGAGCCAATTATTGAGGCCACTTGGGAAGGCATTAAGAAGGGAAGAGCAATGCTTTTTGTTAGTGGATCAATCACCTGGAAGAGCGACTAGTAGAAATTTAACAATAAAAACAGCCAAAAATTTTAAATATGTTAAATAAGAACAGTTTAAGGGATCCATGGTATAACATCAAGCACTCAAACATATATATTATAGGGATCCCAAGATGAAAAGAAGAGAAAAATGAACAGAAACTTTATTTGAAGAAACATTTGCTGAAAATGTTTTTAACCTGGGAAAGGAAGCATGCAAACAAGTTCAGGTAGCACAGAGAGTACAAAACAAGATGAATCCAGAAACCCAGACAATGACATAGTATAATTAAAATAGAAAAGGTTTAAGACAAAGAGACAGTTTTAATGGTAGCAAGATATAAACAATGAATTACATAGAAATGAAACCACATAAGGCTATCTGCTGATTTCTCTGCAGCAACTTTACAGAGTAGAAGTGAGTGGCAGGACATCTTTAAAGTGCTGAAACAGTGTACTCTACAACTTAGAATAATTTACACAAGTTATCAATCCGAATTGAAGGAGATATAAAGATTTTCCTAGAAAATCAACAATTTTAAAAGTTTATCACCATTAAACCAGCTTTACACAGAATTTTAAAGGAATTTATTTAAGCTGAAAAGGAAAACCATAACCATATAAGAATATATGGAAGAGGAAAAAATCACAGGAAAAATGAAATATTTAAGAGATACTGTTAATCAGACATTGCAAAATGTACTAGGAAGGTCAAAAGACACAAATACAAAACTCAACTCAAGAACAATGAGCAGATAAGAGATACGTAAAACAAAAAGATGTAAAATATGACATCAAAACATACTGTATGGAGGGTGAACTAAAAATATAATTATTTTATAATATATTTGAACTTAAATTATTATCAGCTTAAAATAAGTTGCTATAGCCCTGGCCGGTTTGGCTCAGTAGATGGAACATTGGTCTGCGGACTGAAGGGTTCTGGGTTCGATTCCGGTCAGGGGCACATGCCCTGGTTGTGGGCTCCATCCTCAGTGGAGGGCATGCAGGAGGCAGCCAATCAATGATTCTCTCTCATCATTGATGTTTCTATCTCTCTCTCCTTCTTCCTTCCTCTCTGAAATCAATAAAAATATATTTTAAAAAATAAGTTGTTATAGATATAGAATGATATACATAAACCTTGTGGTTATCACAAACCAAAAATTTCCAAGAATATACAAAGAATAAAGTGCAAGGAATTTAAACAAAACACTAAAAAAAACCAGCAAACCACAAGAGGAGAGATCAAGAGAAGAAAAAAACAGACTAAAGTTACAAAAATAACTACACCAATAAAAATGAATAAAATGGCAATAAGTACATAATTAAAATTATTAATTTTAATATACATTGACTAAATGTTCCAATGAAAAACAGAATGGCAGAATGGATTATAAAACAGACTCATCTATATGCTGCTAACAAAGGACTAATTTTAAATAGAAAGTTATATAAAGACTGAAAGTGAAGGACTGGAAAAATATATTTCATACAAATAGAAATGAAAAGAAATCTAGGATAGCAATACTCATATCAGATAAGAATACTTTAAAATTAAAATAAAAAACAAACAAAAAAGACATTACATAATTATAAAGGGGTCAATCCTAAAAGAGTATAACACACACACAAAAAAATCTATGCACCCAGGGTGTTTTCAAGATGGCAGCAGACTAGGCAGATGTTATTTGCACCTACTTCCAGAGCAAGACTGGAAAGAAAACTAAATTGAGGAACATCCACCCAAATTTAACAACTTAGACTAGCTGAAGAGGAGATTTTTTTAACAAGGAAATGTAGAAACCACCTGGAGACATGTAGGAAAAGTGGGGTAATGAGAGGGGCTGGTCAAGCTTCCATAGGTGTCAGGCTGAGAGTGAGGAGAGATCTCTCAGATGCTGAGGGGGTTTCCCTGAAAGGATCAAGGCATGGACCCCAGGCTTGGCTTCCCATCCCTGAGCATAAAAGCTGAGAACAGTAACATAAGTAGCATCCAGCCGTGAAAAGTGGTGGGGCTTCTAGCTGCCAGGGAGAGCCAGAGCCAGTTATAGATAAAGCCACATTTTTTAAAAAAAGAACACAGGACTTTCATTTGCAGCCACTCACACAAGGCTTCAGGTGGTAAGGGTGGTACAGACTGGAGTAGCCTGAGAAGAGGCTGGGGTGAGAAGCATTGGAGGGAAACCTGGAACAGTGGCAGCCAGGAGGCCTGCAATTGGCCATCCACCTGCCCAGACTGCAGCAGACATTTTCTTTTTCCTGAGAGGCAAAGGCCCTTCCTGGCAGCCATAGCTCGAGAAAATACAAATACCCTGCACTTGGGGATACAGCTCACTCCATCCTCAGGAATCCCACTTCTGTCACCCTGTATCTTGACCCCTGCTGAGGAGACAGCAGCAGATGTCAAACCTAGGGTTGGAACAGCCTCAGGGAGTATCAGTGACAGGCATTGGGGTGGAACCATCCTGCCACTGTCATGGGAGCCTAACTGGTGCTTCCCTCTCACAGGACAGCTGATAGAAACTCCCAGCTTCCAGCAGATTTCACTGGACTGCATATGAGGAGCTCCACCTAGCCTAGAACAGGGAAATATTCTGTGACAGCCTCAGAAGAATGGCTCTAGGATGGAGGGAACACACTCATCATCTTCCCTGATATCTGAATGGCACATACATTTCATGGGAGATCCAGAGGTCTCATACTCCTGATTCCACACAAAGCCCTGGAAGAAACAGCCTTTTCAGTCACTAAGACTGCCAGTAGGCCAGCAGGCGGATGCAGGCTGAGGCAGGCAGAGGCAGAGCCCTAAGAACCTTAGGACTTTTGCTAAAATGTCCCTGATTCCCAGGCTGCTAACAAGCTGACCTTATTGCAATTTGGCCCCTCCTGCATGCAGCCAAGCCCTGTGGAAGCAGACAAAAACTAAATCGCTTGAAGCTTCTAACAAGTTGCTGAGAGGCAAATGCGGACAGTTTCTGACAGGGGCTAGCACCAAAGTACCTCCCAGGAGTACCATAAATGGCAGACAAAAACAGGCAGCATCAATTCAATATAAAAGCAAGATCCAAAAGGAGTTCCCAGGAGACACTAAATTCTGTTGAGAGGAGTGACACTTCATTTTTTTTTGCATTATTTTCTTTATTTTTTCTTTGTTATTATTTTGTCTCTAATTTTTTCTTTCATATCTCTTTATTTTTCTCTTTTCTTTTCTTACTGTATTTTTTCTTTCTCTTCCTTTTCATTTTTCCTTTTATTTCTCCTCTTTTTTCCTTTTCATATTTTTTTCTTCCTCTTTTCTTTTATATCATTTTAGTTTTCTTATTTTTTATTCTTTCTCTCCCTTCTGTACTTTCAAATTACTTTTTATTTCCCTTTTTTTCTTCTTGTATTTTTTCTTTTCTTATTTTATTTCTCTTTCCTAATTGTCCTTTCATTTGAGGTTGATTTATTGTTGTTTTAGGATCGGTTGTATGTTTCTGTTTTGTTTCTTGTTGTGTTTTGTTTTGTCATCACCTGCACAACAGCTTGCATGACATGGTTGGGGTTGAGCCTCATAGTCAATCAGCTTGACAGGAAATTCTACTCATGAATGGGACAACAACAATCAAGACCAAATGACAACAGGTGATCCCAAATAACCCACTCAAGAGACATTCCTAGAGCATCCAGTTCAGGAGATAAAAGAGACTGCTCCATTGTGTTCCACACAACCCTTACTATATAAGAACACTCCACAACGACTGGCATGCATAGTAGTTCCATGTAATATATAGTAACAAATAAAAGAGATAGCAAAAATGGAGAGACAAAGAAACAACCCACAAATGAAAGAAAAGGAGTAAACTCCATAAAAAGAGCTAAATAAGCTATTTATCAGATATAGACTTCAAAGTAATGGTTATAGGGGTGCTCAAGGAACTTAGTGGGAACTACAGCAGCATGAAATGGGAAATAAAAACCATGAAAAAGAACAAGTTGGAAATGAAGAATACCATATCTGACATCACGAACATAGTGGGAGGAATCAAAAGTATATTGAATGAGAAAGAGGAACTAATCACTGATTTGTAATACAAGATAGACAAAAACTATCCAATCTGAACAAGAAACATAAAAAGAATTAAAAAGCAGGACAGTAGTTTAAGGGAACTTTGGCACAACATGAAACATAGTAAAGTCTGCATCATAGGGGTACCTGAAGGAGGAGAAAGAGAGAAAGGAATAGAGAAAATGTTTAAAAAATAATGACAGAAACCTTTCCTAATCTGGTAAAGTAAATAGTCACACAAGTTCAAGAAGAACAGACAGTTCTAATCAAGATGAATAAAGGGACCCACTCTAAGACACTTCATAATTAAAATGACAAATGTTAAAGACAAAGAAATAATCTTAAGGGCATCAAGAGAAAGACAAAGTGTTACCTACAAGGAAGTTCCCATTAGATTGTCAGCTGATTTCTCAACAGAAATCCTTCAGGTCAGAAGGGAATGTCATGAAGTATTCAAACTAATAAAAAGCAAGGACATGAACCCAAGACTACTCTATCCAGCAAGGCTATAATTTAACATTGAAGGTGAAATAAAAATATCCCTAGAGCACAAAAAGGCTAAAGGAGTACATTACCATGAAATAAGCATTGCAATAAATATTAAAGGGACTACTTTAAGAATAAAAAAAAAAACTGCATAGAGAGAGGAACATAGGTACAAAGAGAAATGGCAACAAATAAGTACCTATCATACAAGTAAATGGACTAAATGCTCTAATCAAAAGACTTAGGGTAGCAGAATGGATAAGAAAATATATAAGAGACCCAACACAGAACAAAGGATTCACACAGAATTAAAGTGAAGGGATAGAAAATAACATTCCATGCAAAAGGAATTGAAATAAAAGCTGGAGTAGCAATACTTATATCTCACAAAATAGAATTCAAACCAAAGACCAAAGAAAGTTATGACCTAATACTAAAGGGATCAATCCAGCAAGAAAATATAACCCTTGTAAACGCATTTACCATATATATATCAAGCTCTTGGAACACTTTAAGGTAGAGATTGATAGCAAAACATTAATAGTAGGTGACTTTAACCTACAACTAATATCAATGGATAGATTTCCAAGACACTGGGGCAGTGTACCATATATATATCAAGCTCTTGGAACACTTTAAGGTAGAGATTGATAGCAAAACATTAATAGTAGGTGACTTTAACCTACAACTAATATCAATGGATAGATTTCCAAGACACTGGGGCAGTGGGGGCCTGCCCTTGGGGGTAAGTGAGTGGCAGGACATCTTTAAAGTGCTGAAACAGTGTACTCTACAACTTAGAATAATTTACACAAGTTATCAATCCGAATTGAAGGAGATATAAAGATTTTCCTAGAAAATCAACAATTTTAAAAGTTTATCACCATTAAACCAGCTTTACACAGAATTTTAAAGGAATTTATTTAAGCTGAAAAGGAAAACCATAACCATATAAGAATATATGGAAGAGGAAAAAATCACAGGAAAAATGAAATATTTAAGAGATACTGTTAATCAGACATTGCAAAATGTACTAGGAAGGTCAAAAGACACAAATACAAAACTCAACTCAAGAACAATGAGCAGATAAGAGATACGTAAAACAAAAAGATGTAAAATATGACATCAAAACATACTGTATGGAGGGTGAACTAAAAATATAATTATTTTATAATATATTTGAACTTAAATTATTATCAGCTTAAAATAAGTTGCTATAGCCCTGGCCGGTTTGGCTCAGTAGATGGAACATTGGTCTGCGGACTGAAGGGTTCTGGGTTCGATTCCGGTCAGGGGCACATGCCCTGGTTGTGGGCTCCATCCTCAGTGGAGGGCATGCAGGAGGCAGCCAATCAATGATTCTCTCTCATCATTGATGTTTCTATCTCTCTCTCCTTCTTCCTTCCTCTCTGAAATCAATAAAAATATATTTTAAAAAATAAGTTGTTATAGATATAGAATGATATACATAAACCTTGTGGTTATCACAAACCAAAAATTTCCAAGAATATACAAAGAATAAAGTGCAAGGAATTTAAACAAAACACTAAAAAAAACCAGCAAACCACAAGAGGAGAGATCAAGAGAAGAAAAAAACAGACTAAAGTTACAAAAATAACTACACCAATAAAAATGAATAAAATGGCAATAAGTACATAATTAAAATTATTAATTTTAATATACATTGACTAAATGTTCCAATGAAAAACAGAATGGCAGAATGGATTATAAAACAGACTCATCTATATGCTGCTAACAAAGGACTAATTTTAAATAGAAAGTTATATAAAGACTGAAAGTGAAGGACTGGAAAAATATATTTCATACAAATAGAAATGAAAAGAAATCTAGGATAGCAATACTCATATCAGATAAGAATACTTTAAAATTAAAATAAAAAACAAACAAAAAAGACATTACATAATTATAAAGGGGTCAATCCTAAAAGAGTATAACACACACACAAAAAAATCTATGCACCCAGGGTGTTTTCAAGATGGCAGCAGACTAGGCAGATGTTATTTGCACCTACTTCCAGAGCAAGACTGGAAAGAAAACTAAATTGAGGAACATCCACCCAAATTTAACAACTTAGACTAGCTGAAGAGGAGATTTTTTTAACAAGGAAATGTAGAAACCACCTGGAGACATGTAGGAAAAGTGGGGTAATGAGAGGGGCTGGTCAAGCTTCCATAGGTGTCAGGCTGAGAGTGAGGAGAGATCTCTCAGATGCTGAGGGGGTTTCCCTGAAAGGATCAAGGCATGGACCCCAGGCTTGGCTTCCCATCCCTGAGCATAAAAGCTGAGAACAGTAACATAAGTAGCATCCAGCCGTGAAAAGTGGTGGGGCTTCTAGCTGCCAGGGAGAGCCAGAGCCAGTTATAGATAAAGCCACATTTTTTAAAAAAAGAACACAGGACTTTCATTTGCAGCCACTCACACAAGGCTTCAGGTGGTAAGGGTGGTACAGACTGGAGTAGCCTGAGAAGAGGCTGGGGTGAGAAGCATTGGAGGGAAACCTGGAACAGTGGCAGCCAGGAGGCCTGCAATTGGCCATCCACCTGCCCAGACTGCAGCAGACATTTTCTTTTTCCTGAGAGGCAAAGGCCCTTCCTGGCAGCCATAGCTCGAGAAAATACAAATACCCTGCACTTGGGGATACAGCTCACTCCATCCTCAGGAATCCCACTTCTGTCACCCTGTATCTTGACCCCTGCTGAGGAGACAGCAGCAGATGTCAAACCTAGGGTTGGAACAGCCTCAGGGAGTATCAGTGACAGGCATTGGGGTGGAACCATCCTGCCACTGTCATGGGAGCCTAACTGGTGCTTCCCTCTCACAGGACAGCTGATAGAAACTCCCAGCTTCCAGCAGATTTCACTGGACTGCATATGAGGAGCTCCACCTAGCCTAGAACAGGGAAATATTCTGTGACAGCCTCAGAAGAATGGCTCTAGGATGGAGGGAACACACTCATCATCTTCCCTGATATCTGAATGGCACATACATTTCATGGGAGATCCAGAGGTCTCATACTCCTGATTCCACACAAAGCCCTGGAAGAAACAGCCTTTTCAGTCACTAAGACTGCCAGTAGGCCAGCAGGCGGATGCAGGCTGAGGCAGGCAGAGGCAGAGCCCTAAGAACCTTAGGACTTTTGCTAAAATGTCCCTGATTCCCAGGCTGCTAACAAGCTGACCTTATTGCAATTTGGCCCCTCCTGCATGCAGCCAAGCCCTGTGGAAGCAGACAAAAACTAAATCGCTTGAAGCTTCTAACAAGTTGCTGAGAGGCAAATGCGGACAGTTTCTGACAGGGGCTAGCACCAAAGTACCTCCCAGGAGTACCATAAATGGCAGACAAAAACAGGCAGCATCAATTCAATATAAAAGCAAGATCCAAAAGGAGTTCCCAGGAGACACTAAATTCTGTTGAGAGGAGTGACACTTCATTTTTTTTTGCATTATTTTCTTTATTTTTTCTTTGTTATTATTTTGTCTCTAATTTTTTCTTTCATATCTCTTTATTTTTCTCTTTTCTTTTCTTACTGTATTTTTTCTTTCTCTTCCTTTTCATTTTTCCTTTTATTTCTCCTCTTTTTTCCTTTTCATATTTTTTTCTTCCTCTTTTCTTTTATATCATTTTAGTTTTCTTATTTTTTATTCTTTCTCTCCCTTCTGTACTTTCAAATTACTTTTTATTTCCCTTTTTTTCTTCTTGTATTTTTTCTTTTCTTATTTTATTTCTCTTTCCTAATTGTCCTTTCATTTGAGGTTGATTTATTGTTGTTTTAGGATCGGTTGTATGTTTCTGTTTTGTTTCTTGTTGTGTTTTGTTTTGTCATCACCTGCACAACAGCTTGCATGACATGGTTGGGGTTGAGCCTCATAGTCAATCAGCTTGACAGGAAATTCTACTCATGAATGGGACAACAACAATCAAGACCAAATGACAACAGGTGATCCCAAATAACCCACTCAAGAGACATTCCTAGAGCATCCAGTTCAGGAGATAAAAGAGACTGCTCCATTGTGTTCCACACAACCCTTACTATATAAGAACACTCCACAACGACTGGCATGCATAGTAGTTCCATGTAATATATAGTAACAAATAAAAGAGATAGCAAAAATGGAGAGACAAAGAAACAACCCACAAATGAAAGAAAAGGAGTAAACTCCATAAAAAGAGCTAAATAAGCTATTTATCAGATATAGACTTCAAAGTAATGGTTATAGGGGTGCTCAAGGAACTTAGTGGGAACTACAGCAGCATGAAATGGGAAATAAAAACCATGAAAAAGAACAAGTTGGAAATGAAGAATACCATATCTGACATCACGAACATAGTGGGAGGAATCAAAAGTATATTGAATGAGAAAGAGGAACTAATCACTGATTTGTAATACAAGATAGACAAAAACTATCCAATCTGAACAAGAAACATAAAAAGAATTAAAAAGCAGGACAGTAGTTTAAGGGAACTTTGGCACAACATGAAACATAGTAAAGTCTGCATCATAGGGGTACCTGAAGGAGGAGAAAGAGAGAAAGGAATAGAGAAAATGTTTAAAAAATAATGACAGAAACCTTTCCTAATCTGGTAAAGTAAATAGTCACACAAGTTCAAGAAGAACAGACAGTTCTAATCAAGATGAATAAAGGGACCCACTCTAAGACACTTCATAATTAAAATGACAAATGTTAAAGACAAAGAAATAATCTTAAGGGCATCAAGAGAAAGACAAAGTGTTACCTACAAGGAAGTTCCCATTAGATTGTCAGCTGATTTCTCAACAGAAATCCTTCAGGTCAGAAGGGAATGTCATGAAGTATTCAAACTAATAAAAAGCAAGGACATGAACCCAAGACTACTCTATCCAGCAAGGCTATAATTTAACATTGAAGGTGAAATAAAAATATCCCTAGAGCACAAAAAGGCTAAAGGAGTACATTACCATGAAATAAGCATTGCAATAAATATTAAAGGGACTACTTTAAGAATAAAAAAAAAAACTGCATAGAGAGAGGAACATAGGTACAAAGAGAAATGGCAACAAATAAGTACCTATCATACAAGTAAATGGACTAAATGCTCTAATCAAAAGACTTAGGGTAGCAGAATGGATAAGAAAATATATAAGAGACCCAACACAGAACAAAGGATTCACACAGAATTAAAGTGAAGGGATAGAAAATAACATTCCATGCAAAAGGAATTGAAATAAAAGCTGGAGTAGCAATACTTATATCTCACAAAATAGAATTCAAACCAAAGACCAAAGAAAGTTATGACCTAATACTAAAGGGATCAATCCAGCAAGAAAATATAACCCTTGTAAACGCATTTACCATATATATATCAAGCTCTTGGAACACTTTAAGGTAGAGATTGATAGCAAAACATTAATAGTAGGTGACTTTAACCTACAACTAATATCAATGGATAGATTTCCAAGACACTGGGGCAGTGGGGGCCTGCCCTTGGGGGTGGGAGGGGTTGGGGGGTCAATTGGAGAAAAAGGACACATACTAGTATGTAAAACTTTAGAAAAAAAATCAACAAGGAAACAGTGACCTTAAAGGGCACACTAAATCAGATGGATTTAATTGATATTTAGACAACAATTCATCCCAAATTGTCAGAATACATATTCTTCTCAAGTTCACATGGAACATTCTCAAAGTTAGGTCATATTTTAGGACACAAAATAAGTCTTAAAAAATTTAAGAAGACTAAAATCATATCAAGCAACTTCTTGGATCACAATGGCATGACTAGAAATCAACTACAATAAGAAACAAAAACTAGAAAAGCCCAGCTGGTGTAGCTCAGTGGTTGACTGTTGACACATGAACAAAGAGGACACTGGTTCGATTTCCAGTCAGGGCACATGCCTGGGTTGTGGGCTCAATCCCCAGTAGGTGGCATACAGGAAGCAACCAATCAATGATGTTTCTCTCTCCTCAGTGTTTCTATTTCTCTATCCTTTTCCCTTCCTCTCTCTCTAAAAGTAAGTAAAAAATATATTTTAAGAAACTAAAAATAGATTCAGACACATGTAGGATAAATAGCATGTTATTAAACAACTAGAGGCCCGGTGCACAA
>NW_005365372.1:1996381-1996744 GCF_000412655.1 Myotis brandtii | reverse complement strand
GAGTTGCAGCTCAGAGGCCGGCAAGTCAGGCGGGGAACATTGGAGTCTGCAGTCACTGGAGCAAGCAAGCCTCATGTTCGCTTCCAGCTGCCTGGCTGCCGGCCGCCATCTGGCTGACAGTTAATTTGCATAAGGATATGCTGATTAGCCAATGGGAAGGGTAGCGGTCATACGCTAATTACCATGTTTCTCTTTTATTAGTGTAGATAAATTGATTTATTACTTGCCCAGCTGGTGTGGCTCAGTAGTATAGTGTTGACCCATGAACCAGGAGAAAACAGTTCAATTCCCCATCAGGGGTGTTGTATAGGAGACAGCCAATCAATGAATTAATGATACTCTCTCATCATTGATGTTTTTATT
>NW_005365372.1:1985566-1991616 GCF_000412655.1 Myotis brandtii | reverse complement strand
GCTCCCACAGGGGGAGCTCTGCTCAGCCACAAGCCAGGCTGATGGCTGCCAGTACAGCGGTGGTGGTGGGAGCCTCTCCTGCCTCCTCAGCAGCACTAAGGATGTCTGACTGCAGCTTAGGCCTGCTCCCCGCTGGCAAGTGGACATCCCTCGAGGGCTGCCAGGCTGCCAGAGAAATGTCTAATTGCCATCTTAGGCCCCATCCCCTGGGGAGCAGGCCTAAGCCAGCAAGTGGTCATCCCCTGAAGTGTCCCAGACTGCAAGAGGGCACAGGCCGTATCATCATCATCATCATCATCATCATCATCATCATCATCATCATCATCATCATCATCATCATCAT
This sequence comes from Myotis brandtii, assembly GCF_000412655.1. Classification (NCBI taxonomy): domain Eukaryota; kingdom Metazoa; phylum Chordata; class Mammalia; order Chiroptera; family Vespertilionidae; genus Myotis; species Myotis brandtii. Next base: position 1,991,273 of record NW_005365372.1, on the reverse strand, counting down.
CATCATCATCATCATCATCATCTATGGGACACAGGGAACACAGTCCTGAAAAGGAAGTTCATAGCATTACATTCCTACCTCAAGAAACAAAAAACGCCCAAATAAATAAGCTAACCCTACAACTAAAAGAATTAGAAAGAGAGAAAACAAAACAAACAAACAAAAAAACAGAACAGAGTAAGTCGAAGAAAGGAAATAATAAAATGCAGAACAGGAATAAATTACATACAGACCAAAAAATAAGTCAGTACAAAAGATCAATGAAACCAAGAGCTTTTTCCTCAGAAAGATAAAAAAAGATTGATGAACCTTTAGTCAGACTCTTCAAGAAATAGAGAGGCCTCAAATAAATAAAGTCAGAAATGAAAGAGGTGAGGTAACAACTGACATCACAGATATACAAATGATTGTAAGAAAATATGTTGAACAACTACATTCCAACAAACTGTACATCCTAAAAAAATGAAAAATTCCTAGAAACATGCAATCTTCCAAAGCTCAGTCAGAAAAAAAAAAAACTTTTATAAGCCAATAATATGCAGTAATGAAAACACTCCGAGCAAACAAAATCCCTGGTTAGGATTGCTTCACAGGCGAGTTTTATCACACATTCATTGAAGAATTAACACCTATCCTTCTGAAACTATTTTAAAAAATGAAGATTTCCGCCCGGCCGGCGTGGCTCAGTGGATAGAGAGTTGGCCTGTGGACCTAAGGGTCCCAGGTTTGATTCCAGTCAAGGGCACGTACCTTGGTTGCAGGCACATCTCCAGTAGGGGGTGTGCAGGAGGCAGCTGATCAATGTTTCTCTCTCATTGATGTTTCTAACTCTCTATCCCTCTCCCTTCCTCTCTGTAAAAAATCAATAAAATATATTTTTTAAAAAATGAAGACTTCCAAGATGTTCATAGGAGGAAAAATTATTCTAATTCTAAAACCAGGTAGACACCCCACCAGTGCACAAATGACAGGCCAATATCCCTGATGAACATAAATGTTAAAATTATAAAAAATATTATTGATAAAATTAACCTAGCTTTTTGAAATCATAATTTTAAATTGACCATAACTCTGTGATAGATTCATGAGAGAGTTGTCAAGTAGTTTGTAAATAGACAAGTAATTTTATGTGTGATATAATTCAATTTATATGAGTGGCATTAATCTTTGTCAGCATTTCTAAATGGATGTGATTTATTCAATTTTAAGGAGCATAGCTAGGGCATATGTTCAATAAATGAAGATGATAGAAATATTATCGGTGGCCAGGGGGAATTTATTATTTTTTAATGAAATGTGTTAATAGGAATTGCTTTGGATCTATAGTTGCTTTGGGAAGCATGTACATTTTAATTATGTTAATTCTTCCAATCCATGAACATGGTATATGCTTCCACTTATTTGTATCTTTCTCAAATTCTTGGTTCAATATCCCATATTTCTCAGTTCAGGTTTTTAGTTAAACACAGTCCTAGGAGCTTTGTTTTTGTTGATGCAATCTTGAATGGGATTGTTTTCATAGTTTATCTATCTGATATCTCATTATTGGTGTATAAAAATGCCACCAATTCCTTAATATTGCTTTTGTATCCTGCTTATTTGTCAAATTCATTTATTAGGTCTAGTAGTTTTTGCTGAGTTTTTAGGGTTTTCTATGAACAGTATCTTGACAACAAATAATGACAGTATTAATTTCCCCTTTCCAATTTAGATGCCATTTTATTTCTTACTAGTAGCCCATCGCGCGATATCGCACGCAATAGGCTGCCCACCACTTCTGGGGGAGCTGGCGGGAACAGCAGCACGCAGCCAGTAGCTGCGCTGTTTCCACAGGAGCCGTGCGGCTTCCACGGGAGGTGGAAGCAAGCTTCCGGCACCCACGGAAGCCGGAAGGGAGCAGCACTGCTTCTGCAGGAGGCGAGAGGGACCCTGGCTGCTTCAGCAGGAGCTCGGAGGTACCTGCGCCAATTCAGTGGGAGGTGGGATGGAGCCGAGCCGCTCCTGTGGAAGGCGGTTCGCCATCTCCTCTCCAGGCCTGTGCTTGGCAGTGGAGGCTGCAGACCGGCCTCCCTGTCCCTGTCTGTGTCCATTCCAGCTCCGGGGGGCCAGCCCAAGCCAGGCACGGAGACAAAGCAAGCATTTTGCCAGGCCGCTCACGCTGCCTGCTCTCAGCGGCTGCCCCCCCAGGACTGGGGGACTCCGGTGGGGGTGAGAGGAATGGGCGCTACCATCTTGTGGCTATGGGTGCTGCCAGCTTTTTGATGGAGTGATGGTTAATTTGCATATTGCCCTTTTATTAGATAGGATGTTTATTTGATTGCTGTGGCTAGGCCTTCCAGTAATTGTGTTGAATATAAGTCATAAAGTGGACATCTCTATGTTGTTCCTAATCTTAAGGAAAATGCTTTTACTTTTTGCCAATTGAGTATGATGTTGGAAACAAGTTTCCAAACATGGCTTTTATTATGATGAGGTATGACCCCTCTGTTCCCACATTGTTGAGAGTTTCTATCATTAACTAGAGGCACCGTGCACTAGTGGGGTCCCTCAGCCTGGCCTGCAGGATTGGGCCAAAACTGGCTCTCTGACATCCTCAGAGGGGTCCCAGATTGTGAGAGGGTGCAGGCCAGGTTGAGAGACCCCACCAGTGCACAATTAGGGCTGGGGAGTGTGTGGAAGGTTGGCTAGCTGGGGAGGGATTGTGGGAGGGCTCCAGGGCCTGTCTGGCCCATCTTGCTCAGTCCTGATCGGCCAAACTCCAGCAGCAAGCTAATCTACCGGTCGGAGTGTCTACCCCCTGGTGGTTAGTACATGTCATAGTGAATGGTCAACCGATTGACTGTCTGACCCTGGTGGTCAGTGCATGTCATAGCGAGCAATTGAGGGGCCTTAGCATATCATTAGCATATTACACTTTGATTGGTTGAACAGGGGACCAGACGACCGGTCCTTAGCATGTTAGGCTTTTATTATATAGGATGGGTGCTGGATTTTATTTTATTATTATTTTTTACTATTGTCTAAAGTTTTACAAATGTCTCTTTTTCCCCAATTGACCCCACCATCCCAGCCATTTCCATTCCGGGCAAGCCCCCACCGCCCCAGTGCCTGTGTCCATTGGTTATTCTAATATGCATGCATACAAGTCCTTTGGTTGCTCTCTAAGCCCCCCTCCCTTACTATTTGTCTCTGGATCTATTCTTCATCAAATTAGTTGTTTACTATATTACACAAATGAGTGAGATCATGTGGTATTTATCTTTCTCCTACTGGCTTATTTCACTTAGCATAATGCTCTCCAGACCCATCCATACTGTTGCAAATGGTAAAAGTTCCTTCTTTTTTATAGAGGCATAGTATTCCATTGTGTAGAATACACAATTTAAGTTCACTATTGGTGTATAATTTTGTTAATGAGTTTTTTAATCTACTCATCTGCTAATCCTTGCTATTGTAAATTGTGCTGCTATGAACACAGGGGTGCATATATTCTTTCTGATTGCTGATTGAATGCTCTTTCTGAATCTATTGATATTATCATATGATTTTTATATTTCCTTTTGTTTATGTGATTATCACATTTATTGATTTGTGAATATTGTACCAAGCTTGCATTCACAGAAAATATCCCACTTGATCAGGGTGTATAATATTTTATTTTACTGCTGGATCTGAATTGTTAATATTTTGTTAAGAATTTTAGTATCTATGTTCATCAGGGATATTGGCCTATAATTTTATTTCTATGTAATTGCTATCTGGTTTTGGAATTAGGATATGCTGACCTCATAAAAAGAGCTTGAAAGTCTTCCCTCCTCTTATTTTTTTGGAATAGTTTGAGAAGGATAGGTATTAGTTCTTCTTTGCATTATTGGTAAAATTTGCCTGTGAAGCCATCTAGTCCAGGACATTTGTTTGCTGGGAGTTTATTATTATTGTTGTTGTTGTTTCAATTTCCTTAGTTTTAATTGGTCTATTAAAATACCAATTACATATTACACATATATAGAACATTTTTTCCAAAAATACATATGGAGACAAATAAGACCCTGAAAAGCCTCAGTAATCTTCATAAAAAAAGAACAAAGTTTTAAGGGTCACAATAAATGATATAAAACTGTACTACAAGGCCTTTTTAACCAAAGCAGCCTGGTACTGGCATAATAGACAAATAGATCAATGGAATTGAACACAGAGCCCAGAAATCACCCCACACCTTTATTGTCTATTAATACTTGACAATGGAGGCAAGAGCATACAATGGAATAAAAACAGTATCTTCAATAAATGATGTTGGGAAAATTGGACAGGTACATGCAAAAAAATGAATTTAGACAACCAACTTATACCATATACAAGATTAAACTCAAAATGAATAAAAGATTAAAATGTAAAACCACAAAACCATAAAAATCCTAAAAGAAAACATTGGCAATAAAATCTCAGTCATTTCTCATAACAATATTTTTGTGAATATATCTCCTTGGGCAGGGAAAACAAAAGAAAAAATAAGCAAATGAGACATGAAACTAAAGTGTTCTGGAACAGCAAAAGAAACCATCAACAAAATGAAGAGGTAGCCTACTGTATTGGAGAGTATATTTGCTAAGGATGCATCTGATAAGGGGTTAATTTTCAAAATATATAAGAACATACAATTCAACACCAGGAAGACAGAAAAATCCAATTAAAACATGGGCAAAGACATGAATAAACTTTTTTCCAAAGAGGACATACAAATGGCCAATAGACATATGAAAAACTGCTCAACATCATGAATCATCAGAGAGATGCAAATTAAAATCACAATGAGACATCATTCCAAACCTGCCAGAATAGCTACCATCAATAAATTAAAAACAAACAATGCTGGACAGGATGTAGAAGAAAGGAAACACTAGTGTACTCTTCGTGGGAATGCACACTTGTGCAGCCACTTTGTAAAACAGTATGGAATAGTGGCTTTGTAATACAGCTTGATATCTGTTATTAAGATTCCACCTAGTTTGTTCTTTCTCAGGATTGCTGCAGCTATTCGGGGTCTTTTTTTATTCCAGATGAATTTTTGGAAAGTTCATTCTAGGTCTGTGAAATGTGCCATTGGTATTTTAATGGGGACTGCATTGAATCTTTAGATTGCTTTGGGTAGTATGGACATTTTGATGATGTTGATTCTACCAATCCATGAGCACAATATGTTCTTCCATCTGTTTATGTCTTCTTCTATCTCTTTTTTAAGTGTCCTGTAGTTTTCCGTGTAAAGGTCTTTTACCTCCTTAGTTAAGTTTATTCCTAAGTATCTTAATTTTTTTCTGGTGCGATGGTAAATGGGGTTGCTTTTTTAGTCTCTCTTTCTGTAAGTTCACTATTGGTGTATAGAAGAGCCATAGATTTCTTGGCGTTAATTTTGTTTTCTGCTACATGCCGAATTCACTTATTAAGTCTAATAAATTTTTGATGGAATCTTTAAGGTTTTCTACATACAAAATCATGTCATCTGCAAATAAGGACAGTTTTACTTCTTTCCAATTTGGATGCCTTTTATTTATTCTTCTTGTCTGATTGCAATGGCTAGTACTTCCAGTACTATGTCGAACAGGAGTGGTGAGAGTGGGCATCTCTGTCTTGTTCCTGTTCTTAGGGGAAATGGTTTTAGTTTTTGCCCATTGAGTATGATGTTGGCTGTGGGTTTGTCATATATAGCTTT
>NW_005365372.1:1966417-1984990 GCF_000412655.1 Myotis brandtii | reverse complement strand
ACCGATAAGGGTTTAATCTCCAACATTTACAGGGAACTCATACAACTTAACAAAAGGAAGATAAACAACCCAATCAAAAAATAGGCAATGGACCTAAATAGATACTTTTCAAAAGAAGACAGAAGGAAAGCCAAGAGTCATATGAAAACATGTTCAAAGTCACTAATTATCAGAGAAATGCAAATCAAAATGACAATGCGGTGCCATGTCACACCTGTCAGAATGGCTATCATCAATACATCAACAAATGACAAGTACTGGCGAGGATGCAGAGAAAAACACCCTTATGCTCATAGCAGCACTATTTACAGTAGCTAATATTTGGAAGCAGCCCAAGTATCCATTAGTAGATGAGTGGACAAAAAATCTGTGACACATTTACATCATGAAATACTATGCAGAAGGATCTGTTACCCTTTGAGACAGCATGGAAGGACCTGGAGAGTACTATGCTAAGCAAAATAAGCCCGTCAAAGAAAGATAAGTATCACATGATCTCACTCAGATGTGGAATCTAATGAACAAAATAAACTGTAGAACAAAATAGATCCAAAGACATAGAAGCATGGATCAGACTGTCAAATCTCAGAGGGAAGGGAGGGGAGGGGGGAGGGAATGGGGAGAGATCAACCAAAGGACTTGTATGCATTTATATAAGCCTAACCAATGGACACAGACAACAGGGGGGTGAGGGCATGAGTGTGGGAGTCGGTAATGGGGGGATAAGGACACATATGCAATACCTTAATCAATAAAGAAATTAAAAATAACAATAACAATAAAAATAAAAAATAAAAACAGTATGGAGTTTCCTGAAAAATTAAAAATAGTATTGAAAATCTGGGCTTATATACTAAGAATCCCAAAAGACCAATTCAAAAGAATATATGCACCCATATGTTTGTAGCAGCATTTTGTATAATAGCAACGATCTGGAAACAGCCCAGTTGCCAATCATTAGATGAGTATATAAAAATGTTGTGGTATATTTACACAATGGAATATTATATGTGCATAAAAAGAAGGAAAACTTTCCTTTTGCAGCAGCATGTTTGGACCTGGATATTATTATGCTAAGTGAAATAAACCAGTAAGAGAAATACAAAGATCATATGATCTTATTTATATGTGGAATCTAATGAACAAAATACACCAAGTAACAAAATAGAACCAGAGACATGGATGCATGGAACAGATTGACAGCTGTTAGAGTGGGAATGGGGGTGGGTGGTGGGACTGGATGAAAGAAGGTGAAGGGATTAGCCAAAGAACATATATGCATAGCTCATAGACACAGACAACAGTGTGGTTATGGCCAGAATAAAGGGAGGACAGGGGAGTTGAGCAATTGGGCAAAGGTTTGTTAAATGGGGATATCTGTAATAGTGTGAACAATAAAAAATAAAGTTAAAAAAGATATATGTACTAAACAAAAAAAGAAGATATGTAATAGAAAATATTTATGACCCAGGATTAAGCAAAAATTCTCATATATGACATCATAACCTGAATTCCATAAAAAAAATCAATAGGATTTAATCAAAATAAAGTATTTTTCTCTGTGAAAGACACTGTTAAGAGAATGAAAGACAAGCCACATAATGGGAGAAAATACTACCAAAATTATATTTAAGAAAATACTTTTTATTCTGAATATGCAAAGGACACAAACTTAAATGATAAAAAAACACAACAACCCAATTTTAAGTTAGAATAAGGGGAACTCAGCTGGTATTACTCAGTGGTTGAGCATCAACCCATGATCCAGGAGATCATGATTAGATTCCTGGTCAGGGCACCTGTAGGAGTTGAGGCTTGATCCCCAATAGGAGATGTGGAGGAGGCAGCCAAGCGCTGATTTTCTCTCATCATTGATGTTTCTATCTCTCTTTCCCTCTCCCTTCCCCCTTCTTCTCTGTGAAATCCATAAAAACATATTTAAAATAGATATATAGAACTTAAAATTTTAAAAAATGGTTGATGGGGAGGTATGCTCAGACACTTCAACAAAAAGTAAATAAAGAACATAAATAATGACATTAAAATATTTTGACACCATTAACTATTAAGGAAAGTGACGTTAAAAGCATAATGAGATACCAGGAACTAATAAAATATTTTATGTCAATTTTAATTTTTTTAAAGTTAAGAAAAAACTTTCATCAATAATTATGATGTACCTCTATAAAACTATTAGAATGACTATAATCAAAACAACTGACAATACCAAGGACTGTCAAATATGCAGTACACCTAAAACTTTTATACATTATCAGAAGAAATTCAAACCAGTAAGCCACTTTGAAAAGCTATTTAGACATTTCTTATAAGCTTAAGAATACAGTTTCATATAACTTTGCACTCTATTCCTAGGTATATACTCAGGTAAGGTAAAAACTTGTTTTAACATAAATGTACACAAATGAATATAGCAGCTTTATTAATAACTGTCATAAAAACGTTAGAAACAAAGATGTAGTATATCTATATATTGAAATACTACTCAATAATAAAATAAGTAAATTATAGATGCATACAGACAAAATATCCCTGATGAACATAGATGCTAAAATCCTCAACAAAGTATTCCAAATCAGATCCAGCAATACATTAAAAAGATCATACAGCATGACTAAGTGGGATTTTTTATGGGGATGCAAGGCTGGTACAATATCCACAAAACAATAAACATGATACATCACATAAAGAAATTGAAAGACAAAAACCACGTGATCATATCAATTGATGCAGAAAAAGCATTTGACAAAATCCAACGTTTTTTGATAAAAACTCTCAACAAAATGGGAATAAAGGGATAATAACTCAACATAATAAAAGCCTTATATGACAAACCCTATAGCCAACATCATACTCAATAGGCATATACTAAACTCATTTTCCCTAAGAACAGGAACAAGACAGGGATGCCCACTTTCACCACTCTTGGTCAACATAGTACTAGAAGTGCTAGACATAGCAATCAAACAACAAGAAGAAATAAAAGGCATCCAAATAGGAAAATAAAAAGTAAAATTGTCATTATTTGTAGAAGACATTATATTGTACATAGAAAATAAAGACTCCTCCATAAAATAACTATCTATCCTTTATAATAAAAGGCTAATATGCAAATCGACCAAATGGTGGAATGACCGGTCACTATGATGCACACTGACCACCAAGGGGCAGACGCTCAACGCAGGAGCTGCCCCTTGGTGGTCAGTGCACTCCCACAGGGGGAGCACTGCTCAGCCAGAAGCTGGGTTCATGGCTGGCGAGAGCAGCAGCAGTGGCGGAGCCTCTCCCGCCTCTGTGGCAGCACTAAGGATGTCTGACTGATGGCTTAGACCCACTCCCTGCCTTCAGTCAGACATCTCCCGTGGGTTCCCCGACTGTGAGAGGGCACAGGCAGGGCTGAGGGACACCCCCACGCCTGGCATAAATTTTATTCACTGGGCCTCTAGTCTATAATAATAAAAATGTAGTATGCTAATTAGACTGGACAGCCGAACAACCTTCCGCACATCATTCTGGATGTCCTGCCAGATAACTTTCCAGACGAAGCCAGGGCTTTGAGGGCCAAGGCAAGTCCCCATGAGGGCCAAGGCAAGCTGCCACAGCTGCGAGGGCCAATCATGGAGCCCCGGCCAGGTGGGCAGGGCCTCCCTCTGTGCAGCATTGATGGCAGAGCCCCAGCAGGGTGGGCAGGTCCTCCCCGTGGGCAGCGATTATCAAAGATGAAGTATTAACAGGATCTGCTGAAGGAGAGGTTGTTCCTATTTCCAAGAATTGATTTGTCCCTGTCTAACACTGGCCTCCATTTAAATTAATTCAAAGACAATTTCCTGTGATGCCTGCATTTGCAATGACAATTAATAAATCACAAGGACAAACTCTAGACAGAGTAGGAATATTCCTACCTAAACCCATTTTCAGACATGGTCAGTTATATGTTGCTTTCTCTCCAGTTTGAAGAGTGGGTGATGTTAAAGTTATTGTAAATGCTTCATCACAAGGGAAATTAGTCAAGCACTTTGAAAGTGTTTTTACTCTTAATGTGGTGTACAGGGAGATATTAGAATAAGTTTAATGAATTTATCAGTCTTTTTTATATCATGTCTTTGTTGTTATATCATGTTGTTAATGTTTATTTATTAATAAATTTATATATTATGTTCATATACATTTTACTAATTTTCTTTCATCTCTGACACTTCTCTTATAGAGAAAGGGAAAATAGCAATATTAAAATATTTCTTCTAATTAATTCCCTTTCAATGTGCACGAATTCATGCACCAGGCCACTAATATATATATATATGGCTAATATGCTAAGTGTCCAACTGTTAGACCATTCAACCATTCAACCAGTAGCTATGATGTGCACTGACCACCAGGGGGCAGACCCTCAATGCACAGGCATGGAAATATGGAACAGACTGATGAATATCAGAGGGAAAGAGAGAGGGGCAAGGGTAGGAAGAGATTAACCACAGATCTTATATGCATACTAGAGACCTGGTGCATGGATTCGTGCACTGGTGGGGTTCCTCAGTCTGGCCTGCAAGAATAGGGCAAAATCCATGCACCAGGCCTCCAACATCCCCTGAGGGTTCCCAGATTATGAGAGGGTGCAGGCCAGGCTGAGGGACCCCACCAGTGCACGAATCTGTGCACTGGACCTCTAGTATTTAATAAAAGAATTTGGAAACATATCAGGATAGAAAATTAACACCCAGAAATCTATGGGAGTTTTATACACCAATAATGAACTCACAGAAAGAGAAACTAAAAAATCCCATTTACCATTGCAACATACAACATGAATGGATCACTATTGCATTTAACTGAAAGAAGCCATAATCTATATAGATAGATATAGATGATATAGATAGAGAGATAGAGATACAGGTACAGATAGATATAGTGATAGAGATGTAGATATGTAGATGTATAGATATATAGATATATAGACATATAGACATCTATACTAATAAAAGGGTAATATGCTAATTAGACCGGACAACTTCCAGACATCCTTCTAGACATCCTTCTGGACAAAGTCACAGTGGCAGGGCTGAGACAGAGGCAGATGGGGTGACCAGGCCAGTAGGGGAGGGCAGTTAAGGGCAACCAGGCCAGCAAGAGAGGGTAGATAGGGGCAACCAGGCTGGCAGGGGATGGCAGTTAGGGACGACCAGGCACAGGGGTGATCAGGCAGGCAGGCAGGTGAGAGGTTAGGAGCCAGCAATTCTGGATTGCAAGAGGGATGTCCAACTGCTGGTTTAGGACCGATCCCTGTGGGATCCCCCGAGGGGTCCTGGATTGTGGGGTGCAGGCCGGGCTGAGGGACCCCCTCCCTTCCATGCACTAATTTCATGCACCGGGCCTCTTGTATAGATATATAGATGATAGATAGATGATAGATAGGTAAATCAATAGATAGATAGATGATAGATACTGTGTTATTACATTTGTATGAATGACAAAGCCAAACCTATACCAATGAAGAAGAGAGCAGTTTTTGCAAGGGGATGTGAAAGAAGAGAAAGTTGATTAGTAGCTATGTGGTGGATGGGAACTGGATCTGAGGCTTAGTCTTACTTTACTACTATGTATTTTTAGGGAAAACATCACATGTAATCACTATGTTCCTTAATTTTCTCATATTTATATTGTGGGTAATACTTACTTTTCCACTTGTCTCATAGGCTTGCTTTGATGACTGAATTTGTTAGTGGACATAAAAGTTCTTAAAAATAATAAATATAAACATTTATATAGTAATTTTACTAGAATACCTGTAGTTTGGTAGGTGTGTTATAAATAATTATTAAATTAAAGGTGATATAACTCTAATGGGGTCTTTCTGTTAATAAATCCCATTGTTTTGTTAAGGATCTGTATTTTTCTGTTATATAGCATAATCACAGAATGTTTACTCAGTGCCAAAAATAAACTCAATGCTGAAGATGTATACATGAATTAAGCATACATCCTGCCGTCAAGAACACACAGTGTATTAAAGGAATCAGAGACTATAATAATTTTAAAAAGTATAGGTTGGTCATTTTTCCTCTGCCAGAACTTTTAAAAAAAATAACCAATATACAAATGTGGGCAGTAACAGGGGGAAAAAACAATAGAAATGTAAAACAGTCAAGAAATCAAGAAATATGACTGCATTAGTAAGTCCTTACATATTAATAATTATGCTAAATTTAATGTTTTGCACTCACAAATCAAAAGGCACAGAATGGTTGGATGGATAAAAAACAGCACTCAACAGTATGCTGCCTAAAACAGACTTACTTTAAATTTAAGCACAGGAGGCTTACTTTATTTTTATTTATTTATTTATTTATTTATTTATTTATTTATACATGATTATTTTTAAATTTGTCTTTATTGTTGAAAGTATTACAGATGTCCCCTTTTCCCCCTCATGCCCACTTCTATCCCCTCCCCAGGCCTTCACCCTACTATTGTCTGTGTCCAGGGGTTATGCATATATGCATGTAAGTTCTTTGGTTGATCTCTTCCCTCTCCCACTTTTTTAATCCATTCATTTGCTGATGGGCACTTGGGCTATATTTTTTATTGTTCATGAAGTGCATGAGCAGATTAATTGAACCCAAGGTTGAGGTTGTTGGAACCTCCTATTGATAGCTGGTCAGTCAAAAGCACAGATGACACTCAAGCTAAATAGTAACAGAATTAAATTGAATTATATGACATTCCGCTGGTGTTGCAGAATTGAGCAGTGGTATGGAAACCACACACTCCCATATTTAAAATTGTCCCAGAATTCTTATTAACATAAAGAATGAGAAAATATTTTCAAACGATATATTGGATAAGAAGCTCATAATCATAATACATATAAATTCATATAACTCAGTAATGAAAAGAAAGTCAGACAAAAAATAGACAGTGGAATTGAATAGAATTTTTTTCTTCAAAAACGGCATGTAGGAGGGAAAAAATGGCGGCTGAATAGGCAGACGTGTTCTGAGCCCTATCCCGGAAAAGATAGAAGGAGCATCTAAATCGAATTACATCCACCAAGGAATTGGTGAAGTAGACACAGCTAGTGAGACAATTCACAGTCTGGAGAGGCAGAAGACACCTGGATAATGGGAGAATTGGGGATCTGGGCTGGGGGGAGTCACAAGACCACTGAGCCGAGAGGGTCAGAAGGAAGCTGCACTGCACCAAGGCCACATCCCTTGGGGTCAGACGTAACATCCAACTGTGGAAAGGAAATTCACAGGGCTGCTGGAAGCAGGGGATTCTAGATCTAAGTCCACAGCCGCCAGAGGCTGAGAGCAGAAAGGCAACCTGAAGAACCACCCAAACTGCATGGTGCTGGTGGGGAGATAAACTCACAGTTGTGTGGTTGTTATGCTTATGTTTGGTCTTTGTTTTTATTCTCTAAACCTAGTTCATAGGACCTTTTAAATACAAACACTCACCCGTGGCTGAGGTGCATGTGGAGGTGCGGACTTATGGAGTCTGGGCAGAGGCTGTGGAGGAGAGAGGGTCAGGAAAAGGTGACCAAGAATCTGGCATTGAGACATTCCTGATCCTCCGGACCTAAGCAGCCATTTTTCTCCTGAAAAGCCAGCCCCTCCCAGCAGCCTCAAGACAGCTAATACAGCCACAAACAGACTACACCCTGAGCTGTACAAAGGACACAAAAACTCTGAATAGCCCCAAAGAGCCCTCAGGGACTGGGTTTGAAGAGAGGCCTTTCATTCCCAGAAAGCAATAAAGTACTCTCCTCATATATAGCCCTGTCAGAAACAGACACTTGAGAGATTAATATTGACAGCAGGCAGACAGGCAAAGTGGGCAGATTAGCCCTGCCTGCTTGCAGCCGAGGCTGTGTAGATAGACACAAAAGGAGCAGTGGATGGCTTGGAATTCCAACACAGTGCTGACTACCAAACAAGAAACTGAGAAGTGGCAGACAGAACAGAAGAGTGGGGTCTTAAACCAGCCCCCATGCAGCATTAAAATGAATGACACTTCACTTTTTTATTTTACTTTATTTTATTTTTTTATCTTTTATTTTAAAAAGTTTTTATTTATTTATTTATTTATCTTTCTTCATTAGTCAATTTTTATGCTTATTTTTCCTCTCCTCTCTTGCTCTCTTCTTCTCCTCATTGTTTAATTAGTTTCACTCACTAAACTCAAGTCTATCTGCTCTCTTCTCTATTCTCCTTTTCAAAAAGTGGATGAATAAATGAATAAATAAAGTTTTTAAAAATTATTTTTGTTTTATCTTTTAATTACTTATTTATTTACTTATTTTTATTTTATCTATTTTATTTATTTATTATTTTTTGAATTTTTCCCTCTTTGTTTTCTTCTTATCCATTCATCTCTTTCTACATCCTCTATACTGAACTAAGGTCCTCCCCATATTCATTCAATTCCTTAACATTACTTTCTGTATATAAGTTCTGCCTCTACAGATTATGCTCCCTCTTTTTTCTGGGTGTTTGTTGTTTGCATTTTTTGGTTTATCAGTTTGTTCTGTGGTGTTTTCTCCCCATATGTTTTTTCTTTCTTTATCTTCTTTTTCTTTTGTCTCACTTTTTTTTCCTTGATATCATTTTTGGTCTCTTTTATCTCTCCTGATTCTCTTTTCTCTGGTGGTCACTTATATTGGGGTTATTGGTGTCGTGAGTACATTTGTGTTTTGCTATCTTTCTGTTGTGTCTTGGCAAGTTGTATTTTGTGCTATTCGGACAACATGGTAGAGAGCAAGCCACATAACCAGACACCCTGAAGGAGACTCCATTCATGAATGGGACAATAACACTCAAGACCCAACTATACCAAGAGAATGCAAATATCCCAAATAGGGGCATCCCTAGATTACCCAGTCCAGAAGACAAGAAAGATTGCACCACTGGGTCCCACAAAACATCTACTATATAATAAAAACACAAAACATCTGGGTAGCATAGCAGTTTGATCTAATAAATAGAAACAATCACAAAGGAGTACAAAAATAGGGAGACAAAGACACAACCCTCATTCAAAATAAAAGGAGGAATCACCATAAAAAGAAATAAACAAAATGGAGGCAAGCAATTTGTCAGAGAAAGAATCCAGAGCAATGGTCCTAAGGACACTGAAAATGATGGAAGACAAATTCAACATGTGTCAGAATCAAGAGGAAATGAAGAATGATATAGCTACAATAAAGAACCCAATGGAAAGTTTTAACAGTATACTAGAAGAAGCTGAGGACTGCTATAGTGACTTAGAAGACAAGGTAGAAAAAAAAAACCCAAGAAGAGCAACAACTTGCCCTAGCTTGTTTGGCTCAGTGAATAGAGTGTCGGCCTGCAGACTGAAAGGTCCCAGGTTTGATTCCAGTTAAGGGCACATGCCCAGATTGCAGGCTCGATCCCCAATGTGGAGTGTGCAAGAGGCAGCCAATCAATGATTCTCTCTCATCATTGATGTTTCTATCTCTCTCTCCCTCTTCCTTCTGCTCTGAAATCAATAAAAACATATTGTTTTTAAAAAGAAGAGCAGCAACTGGAAAAAATAAAATAAAAAGCAGGAGGAGAGTTTAAGGGAACTTTGGGCAACATTAAATGAAGTGACATACACATTATAGGTGTTCCAGAAGAAGAAGAAGCTTATATAAAGCCTGTTTGAAGAAATAATGACAGAAAACTTCCCTGAATTGGGGATGAAAAAATCACACAAGTGAGGAAGCACAGAAAGCCCCTAACAAGATGAATCCAAAATGAGTCACACCAAGACACAGCATAATTAAAATGGCAAACATTAAAGACAAAGAAAGAATCTTATGGGTAGCAAGAGAGAGACAGAAAGTTACCCCCACAGGATCTCCCATTAGATTATCAACTGATTTCTCAACAGAAACACATCAGGCCAGAAAGGAGTGGCATGAAGTATACAAAATAATGAAAAGCAAGGGACTGAATTCAAGATTTCTCTGTCCAGCAAGGCTATCATTCTAAATTGAAGGTGAAATCAGGACCTTCGTAGACACAAAAAAGAGGGAAGAAGAAAGGAAGAAAGAAAGAAAGAAAGAAAGAAAGAAAGAAAGAAAGAAAGAAAGAAAGAAAGAAAGAAGAAAAGAAAGAAAAGAAAAGAAAAGGCTAAAAGAGTTTATTACCACCAAACCAGTAATGCAAGAAATCCTAAAGGGGCTGCAGTAAGGAGAAGAAATAGAAAGACAGCAAGAAACACAGGCATAAATAATAAAAATGGCAATAGAAAGAAATACCTATCAATAATAACCTTAAACGTAAATGGATTAAATGCTCCAATAAAAAGACATAGGGTAGCTGAATGCTTAGAAAACATAACTTATATATCTGCTTTCTACAGGAAGAAAGAAAAGACTCAGAATAAAAGACTCACACAGACTAAATGTGAAGGTATAGGGAAAAAAATTCTTCAACCAAATGGAAATGGAAAAAAAAAAGCTGGAGTAGGAACACTTATATTTGACAAAATAGACCTCAAATAGAAGGTCATAACAAGAGATAATGAAGGCCACTTCATAATAATAAAGGGCTTGATACAATAAAAGTACATAACTCTATAAACATATATGCATCCAATGCAGGAGATTCCAAATACATAACAACAACTTCTAGAAGTATCAAGGGAGAGAACAACAGCAATGCAATCATAGTAGGTGATTTACATACCCCATTGACATCACTGGACAAGTCTTCTAGACAAAAATCATCAAGGAAACAGCAATCCTAAATTAATCACTACATCTGATGGAACTAATTCACATCATCAGAATATTTCACACCAAAGCTACAAAATATACATTCTTCTCAAGTGCATATGGGACATTTTTAAAGATAGACCACATGTTAGGACACAGGCTAAGTCTCCACAAACTAAATAAGATTGAAATAATATTAAACATCTTCTCAGATCACAATGCCATAAAATTAGAAATCAACTACAATAAAAACATTGAGAAACAATCAAACCCATGGAGGCTAAATATCATGTTATTAAACAATTAATTGGTTACCAAAGAGATAAAAGAAGAAATAAAAAACATCAAGGAAATAAATAACAATGAAAATACGACAATCCTAAATCTATGGGACACACTGAAAGCAATCCTGAGAGGGAAGTTCATAGCACTACCAGCCTCTCTCAAAGAACAAGAAAACTTGTGATAAGTTATCTAACCCTACAGCTTAAATAATTCGAAAGGAAACAACAAAAGAAGCCCAAAGTAAGTAGAAGGAAGGAAATAATAAAGATCAGATCAGAAATGAATGACATAGAGACCAAAAAAGCAATACAAAGGATCAATAAAACAAAGATCTGGTTCTTTGAAAGGATAAATAAAATTGATGAACCTCTATCTAGGCTTACAAAAAAAAAAAAAGATAGAGAACCCAAATACACAAAATCAGAAACAAAAGAGATGAAATAACAACAGACCCCACAGAAATACAAAGGATCATAAAAAATACTTTGAATGACTTTATTCCAACAAATGGGACAACCTGGATGAAAATGACATATTTCTAGAAAAATACTACCTTCCAAAACTCAATCACAAAGAATCAGAAAACCTGAATAGGCTGATAACTACTGATGAAATTGAAGCAGTAATAATAATAAAAAACTTCCAGCAAACAAAGCCCCTTGTCTGGACGGATTCACAGGGGACTTTTACCAAACATTGAAATAAGAAAAATTGTCCTCAAACTATTCCAAAAAATGCAAGAGGAAGGAACACTTCCAAGCTTTCGATGAGGCTAGAATTACTCTAATCCCCAAACCAGATAAAGACACTACAAAACAGGCCAATATCCTTGATGAACATAGATACTAAAATCCTCAACAAAGTATTCCAAATCGGATCCAGCAATACATTAAAAATATAATACCCAACTGGGATTTATTGTGGGATGTAATACATACATAGATGCAAGGCTGGTACAGTATCTACAAATCAATAAATGTGATACACCAAAATAAAAGATTGTGAGACTAAAATCACATGATTATATCAATTGATGCAGAAAAAGCATTTGACAAAATCCAACATCCTTTTTTGATAAAAACTCTCAGCAAAGTGGGAATAGAGGGATCATACCCCAACATAATAAAAGCCTTTTGTGAAAAACCTATAGCCAACATTATACTCAATGGGCAAAAACTAAAACTATTTTCCCTAAGAACAGGAACAAGACAGGAATACCCACTTTCATCACTCCTATTTGACATAGTACTAGAAATGCTAGCCATAGTAATAAGACAAAAAAAGGTAATAAAAGGCATCCAAATTGGAAAAGAAATAAAACTAATTATTCACAGATGGCATGATATTGTACATAAAAAACCCTAAAGACTCCATCAAAATACTACTAGACTTAATAAATGAATTCTGCAATGTAGTAGGATACAAAATTAGCACCCAGAAATCTATGGTTCTTTTATACACCAATAATGAACTCACAGAAAGAGAAACTAAAAACCAATCCCATTTACCATTGCACCAGAAAAAATTAAGATACCTAGGAATAAACTTAACTAAGGAGGTAAAAGACCTGTACTTGGAAAACTACAGAATATTGAAGAAAGAGATAGAGGAAGACATAAACAAATGAAAGAATATACCATGTTCATGGATTGGTAAAATCAACATATTAAAATGTCCATACAAACTGTGGAAACCATGATAGGGGTACCCGATAGTCAAGGCTAATTAAATCACAGAGGCCTTGTTGTCAATACACCAGGCTGTCCAAGACCATTATTTGACTAGGCTAAGATACATAGATTCAAGGCCACAGTGATCTCCTGGGTTATAGAAGCTGTTCCTTTCTATAACCCAAAATGATTGATGGTTAACTATTGGCAAGAAGCCTTCTTTGTCTCTGGAATAATATACAGCTTATTCACTGGCTAGTGTGAGAAGCTGAGTCAGTAGGCACAGAGAATATAACTTCTATGTACCTCTATGATGTGAGGCAGTGAGTCTAGGGGGCAACATGCAATTGCTCAGATAATAGCTGCAGGTACAGGGACTGCTACTGCTCTGTGGGAAAGATATGTATTTACCAGCTGGTTTATGGTTGCTTGCTTGTATGGACTTTGCTGTAAATAACTGTTTTATCTGATGGCTATATGAACACTGGCTTCTGCAATAAAGACTCATTCTTATATACCCACAACTTCTCATGGCTTCTCTGTCTAAGACCCAGCATTCAAGGAGGTCCAGCCCTAGGCAAAGTGGCTCAGACCCAACACCTGTAACTAGTGAGCAAAGGTAAAGGAGGAACTTGGACTAAGTTCCCAACAGTTAGTACAGTGGGAAGGGTTCGAGAAGGACCTGCCCTGGCATAGTCGGGAAGAATTTAGAAGAATATATGAACTCAGAACAACTCAGAGCATGGAAGGGGGGCAGTTAGGGGCAACCAGGTTGGCAGGGGGCAGTAAGAGGTGACCAGGCCAGTGGGGGGCCAGTTAGGGGTGACCAGGCTGGCGAGGGGTGCAGTTGGGGAAAACCAGGCCAGCAGGGGGGACAGTTGAGGGCGATTAGGCTGGCAGGGTGGGCAGTGAGGGGTCACTAAGCTGGTGGGGGGGCAGTTGCAGGCAACCAGGCAGGCAGACATGTGAGCGATTTGGAGCCAGCAGTCCAAGATTGTGAGAGGGATGTCTGACTGCCGGTTTAGGCCATATCCCCAGGATCAGGCCTAAACCAGCAGTCAGACATCCCCCAAGGGGTCCCGGATTAGAGAGGGTGCAGGCTGGGCTGAGGGGACACCCCACCCCCGTGCACGATTTTGTGCACTGGGCCTCTAGTATCAAAATGAAAACCTTCTGCACAGCAAAAGAAACCATCAACAAAACAACAAGAGAGCCTACTTCATGGGAGAACGTATTTGTCAATGATAAATCTGATATGGGGTTAATCTTCAAAATTTATAGGGAACTCATACAACTTAACAAAAGGAAGGTAAACAATACAATTTAAAAATGGGCAAATTACCTAAACAGACACTTCTAGAAAATCGACATACAGAAGGCCAAGAGGCAAATGAAAAGATGTTCAAAGTCACTAATCATCTGAGAGATTCAAATCAAAACTACAATGAGGTACCACCTCACACTTGTCAGAATGGCTACCATAAACAAATCAACAAAGGACAAGTGTTTGTGAGGATGTGGAAAAAAGGGAACCCTTGTGCACTGCTGGTGGGAATGCCGACTGGTGCAGCCTCTGTGGAAAATAGTATGGAGTTTCCTCAAAAAATTGAAAATGGAGCTCTCATTTGACTTAGTGATTCCATTTCTAGGAATATATCCCAAAAAATCAGAAACACCAATCAGAAAGAATATATGCACCCCTATGTGCATTGTAGTGCAATTTATAATAGCTAAGATTTGGAAACAGCCAAAGTGCCCATCAGCAGATGAGTGGATAAATAAAAAACAACAACTGTTATACATCTACACAATGGCATTCTACACAGCTGTAAAAAAGAAAGAACTCTTACCATTTGCTACAACCTGGAAGAATCTGGAGAGCATTATACTATGCAAAAAAACCAGTCAGAGAAAGATAAGTATTGCATTATCTCACTCATATGTGGAATATAATGAACAACATAAACTGATGAACAAAAATAGATCCAGAGACACAGAAGCATTAAACAGGCAAAGACCTGGGTTGGGGTCTGGGGCCAGGCTGGGAGTAGTCAATGGGAGAAAAAGAGGCATATGTAATATTTTTCAACAATAAGGGTTTAAAAAAATAAATAAAAGGCAGAGAGAACAGACTGTATATAAACCCATACAAACCCAACAATGTATGCTGTTTACTGAGGCACATCTTAAATAATGGGAAAAAGAAAAATTGAAAATAATGTACACTTAAAACTAATACAAAATAATATTAAATTTAAAGTATACTTTTAAATTAAAAATAAAAATAATCCATGAAAAATTTGCAAAGCAAACACTATGTAAAAGAAAGCTGAACTAGTTATACTCCACACAGGAAAAATGAGTCACTCAAGAATGACTATTAGAGATAAAGAGAAGTACTTTAAAAATATATATGTACATTCCACCAGGAAGGTAAAATAATTATTTTTAAAATTTTTATTAATTTCAGAGAGAAAGGGAGAGGGAGCGAGAGATAGAAATATCAATGATGAGAAAGAATCATTGATCCTCTGCCTCCTTCATGCCCCCTACTAGGGATTGAGCCCACAACCTGGACATGTGCCTTTGATCAGAATTGAGCCCAGGACCCTTCAGTCCACAGGCTGACGCTCTATTCACTGAGCCAAACCAGTTAGGGCATTAAAATAATTCTTAATAACATAGGTTCAAAATCTCTAAAATAAATGTTGTGAGAATTAAAAAGATAAACAGACAAATAAATGTTAACACATGCCTCTCAGTAATTGATAAACAGATCTGCAATCAGTAAGAATCTAGAAGGCTTGAATTCCATGATAAAAAATTGGGTCATATATAAATTTACCATATTCTAGCCAATTTTAATGTATAGTAACCATAAAAACTATATTCTCTTACTCTGGGCTAATTAAGTGAAAACTAATTAAAAATGAGAAAACCCCCACATCACTATGAACTAAGCAATGCACTTCCAAATAATCCATAGATTGATAAATTAACTACATTGAAAATTAGGAAGTATTTTGAGCTGGTAAGAATGGAGAAGCCCCTAGCAAAACTGAAGAAGTAAAATATAAATAGGAACAATAACAACAATAATATGAGTAACAGCAACAAAAACATTAGTTAATGTTACCTAACACATTAATCATTTAATATTTTCCAGGTTCTGTACTAATAGCTATACATGTGTTATTTTGGGGGTTCTCAACACTATCTATTAGAATCAAATAGTGAGCTCTTATAAAGTGATGTTCAGACTCCATCTAGACTGATTAAATGAAAATCTCTGCAAGTGAGTAGCAGTCATTGTCATTTCTGTAAAAGGACCTTAGTTGATCTTAATATGCAGGCTGGATGCAGAACTATTGCATTATATCATGTAATCCTTACAGCAACCTTATGAGGTACTACTATTATCAATGCCTTTATTTTTATAACTGAAAACTGAGATAAAAAGAGGCTAAATAACATACTCTGGGTTATACAGCTAGATAAGGTAATTAGTTAGCCAATTATTTCTTCCCACAACTTGGGAAATGCTGTGGCCTCTCAGCCACATTGTATGGAAATAATGGCTTTGAGCATCCCTACTACTGAATCACACTGGAGTCCTTGAGTGACACCTAAAACACCTCTGGAGTTTAGGATAAAGGCCAGAATTGTAGTCAAATTGAGCCATACCATACACTTAACCAACCTCTCACCAATTCTTCTGTGTACATTTTGCTAGAATGAAAATTTCCACCAGTTTAATGAAAACTTTCCTAGCCATGTCCCCAGGTACACTTTCTCATTTGCTGCACAATGGAGTGTTAAGCCTTGTATGATATGAGCTTCAAGGAAGAGACTACATGTTATTTGCTTCAGTATCCCCAGAAGTTAGCTCAGTGCCTGCCACATGGAATGTGCTTAATAATGATGAAAAAATGAATGAGTAAATGAATGACTGAATAGATGATAAGGGAGCTTCTCTTACAATTATCGATGTAATTGTAAGTCTCCATCAGTGTGAAGGCTTTCAACATATTACCCTCTTTATAGTTGATAAAAGTTAAATGTCAGCCCCATGGATTTTTCTCAAGCTCTAAGCGAAGGAATAGTGTGCTGAGTGGTAAAATTGTATTTCTTGATATAGATGTAAAAGTTAGAAATGTTCTTCAAGCTTCTTCAGTTGGCTTCTGGTTTCCTATAATGGTTAATATTTATTTGGTATTTACTATGTGCCAGGGTATCCTTTATAATAAAGAGCTAATATGCAAATGGTCATCACGCCCTCACACTGTTACGCCGTAATGACTCAGACACTCAAACTGGGGAGAGAGGAATGGGGACCAGCCAGGAACAAATGAGCTCACAAGAGAGGAACGGGGACCAGTCAGGCTGCGGCCCGAGAGAGGGACAGGCCACCCGTCCTGCGGTCCTGGGCTCCAGCAGCTGGGCCTGTGCCTGTGGCCCAAGAGAGGGACAAGCTGCCTGTTCTGTGGTCCCGGGCACCAGCAGCTGGGGCTGCGGCCCGGGAGAGGTACAAACTGCCCGCCCTGTGGTCCCAGGTGCCAGTGGCTGTGCCTGCACCTGTAGCCCAGGAGAGGGACAAGACGCACTCCCTGCAGTCCCAGGCGCCTGCGACTGGCCAGAGAACAGATCATGGGTCTTGGGTGTGGGGTGAGGCAGAGGAGGTTAGGGGCAATCAGGAAGGCAGGCAGAGGTGGTTAGGGGCGATCAGGCAGGCAGGCAGGCAAGTGGTTAGGAGCCAGCGGTCCCGAATTGCAAGAGGCAATAGGACATTCCCCAAGGGATCCCAGATTGGAGAGGGTGCAGGCCAGGCTGAGGGGACCCGCCCCCCCCCTCGTGCAGAATTTCATGCACCAGGCCTCTAGTTTTATCTGAATTGAGTCTCAAAACAAACTTATCAGGTAGATACTATTGCTATCATTATTTTATAGATGAGAAAAGTGAGTTTATAACTGGTTAAATTTTTTGCCCAACATTACCTAAGGGTAAATCCAGATTCATGATATAAGATGTAATTATTAAGCTACATTGCTTCTCTAGTAATGATAGTAATAGATAAACCTAACATATCCTGAGCACTCATTTGTCAGGCATTCTAAAAAGCACTTCATATGCATGATTTTATTTACTTCTCACAAACAACTGTGAGAGGTAAGTACTTTTATTATTCTTAGGCTTTACTAATAAAAAAAACACCTTGTGATTATTATTTTTTTAATAATGCCTGGCTTGTCGTAAGCACTATGAAGTGTAAACTATTGTTATTCACCAATCCCCAACGCCCTTACCCTTTGGTAACCATCACCTTGTACTCTGCATCTATACATCTGTTTCTGTTTTGTTTTATATATTCATTTTGTTTTTCTTAGATTTCTCATAAAAGTAAAATCATACGGTATTTGTCTTTCTCTGTCTGACCTGTTTCACTTAGCATAATACCCTCTAGGTCCATCCATGTTGTCACAAATGGTACTTAGTCAGTCATTACTAAGTACTATTTCATTGTATATATACCACACCTTCTTTATCCATTCATCTATCTATAGATACTTAAGTTACTTCCATACATTGGCTATTGTAAACAGTACAGCAATAAACATAAGAATGCATATATCTTTTCCAAATTAGTGTTTTGGATTTCTTTGGATAAATAACCAGAAGTAGAGTGGCTGTACCATTTTACAAACCCACCAACAGTGAACAGCAGTTCCCTTTTCTACATATCCTCACCAGCACTTATTTTTTGTTTTCTCATGGTAGCCATTCAGGAATGTTAGAATGAAAATTTCCACCAGTTTAATGAAAACTTTTCATGTCTGCTGGCCATCAGTTATGTTCTATTTGGAGAAATGTCTCTTCAGG
>NW_005365372.1:1957225-1966338 GCF_000412655.1 Myotis brandtii | reverse complement strand
TTAGAGAGGAAAGGAGAGAGATAGAGAGGTAGAAACACCCATGAGAGAGACACATCATGCCCCCTACTGGGGATCAAGGCTGTAACCCGGGAATGTGCCCTGACCAGGAATAGAACAGGAGATTTCTTGGTTCATGGGTCAACATTTAATCACTGAGCCACACCAGCTGGGCTCTGCGCACATTTTTAATTAGATATTTTTGGTGTTAAACTATGTGTTTCTTATGTATTTTGGATATTAACCTTTTATTGGACACACCATTTGTAAATATATTATTTCATTCAGTAAGTAGTATTTTTATTTTGTTGATGGCTTTCCTCCCTGCAAAAACTTTTTTGTTTGATATAATCTTATTTTTTGTTGTTGTTGTTGTTGCCCTTCTTGCTTGAGGAGATATCCAATACTATATTGCCTAGACCAATGTCAAAGAGTTTACTTCCTATGTGATTAAATAGCATATACAAATTAATCCAGACCACTTCTGCATCTTTCTCTCATTTCACTCTCCCCATCTTTAACCTCAATTTATAGTGGCCTTCTTTCAACTCCACAAGTAAACTAACTTATTTTTCACTTGACACACACTTTCCTGTGTCTACAGTGCTTCCCCTGCCTACTCAGCTTAAATTACTTCTACATATCTTCCAAATTTCTGCTTAAACATTATTTTCTCTGAGAGGCCTTTCCTTACCTCAACTCAACCCCAGAACTAATTTATCACCACTATTTTACTCTCTCTCATAAACATAAACACATAATTTTTTTAAAACCACTTGAAAAACGTAATTTAACTTTAATTTTCATTAATTGTGAGACTCTTTGTTAAATATCTGTTTTCTCTATTGAATAGTAAGTTCCATGATGGTGGATAACAGATGTTTTAATTATTGTGCTTTATCAAGTGCTTGGCACATAGAAGACAGTCCAAAAATACATGTTGAAAGAATAAATAAAACCTGACATTGAACTATAGATTTCTCACTTCTGACATATACTCCTAATCACTAGTTAACTAAAACATATGTGTAAATTATATTCTCAGTATATGACTACTTCTAAACACAATGGGTCTCATAAAATTTATTCTATTAAGTAAATTAATATTTATATTTTCCCTAGATATTTTATTTTCTAGGATCAAAGGAAGCCTATTTATTTTATTTTGGCAAGATTTGGTTCGGAAAATAATTTATCCTTCTTCTCTATATAATTTGTGGTGCTATGTACTTTGATCACTTTCCTTATCAGCAATTGTCTTTCAAGTTTAAGGAATCTCCATCTTTTAAATTTGTTTTCTTTGTTTAAGAGAACTCCTCAACATATCTAATTCCCTGACCCTTTTATAGTGGCATTTTATTTTAGATGATCTAAGTAAATGAACCAAATAACTACAATGACATTCCAATTGATGGTATCAGCAGTACAATTCATAGAGAATAGTAGAAAACAATAAAAAAATAAACAGAAAACAGAAAAAAAAGCCCTTTGGCCAGATAATCCATTTTGATTTGTGGGATAAATGTCTCCTTGCTTAGAGTTCCTTTCAGAGTGATGCTATATACGTTATGAAAATAACTTTAATCATTTGTTTTTTAACCCAATTGTTATGTAATATCTTTGCAATCCATTCCTTTAAGCATTTAATATAGTTTGGCATCTATCAAAAAACTTTTCATTTTTTCCAAAGTTTATTCATTTATCTTTCTAAAAGGATGCTTAATAAGAATTTATAAAAGACATATAAGCATTATCTATTAAGAACAAGAATATTTTGGTCATCACATTCTAAAAAATGGTGGGGTCAGATTAGTGGAATTACTGTTTCTTGGTGTTTCAAAGGAAATGTTGAAGTTAAGATGACATTGACAAATTGCTACTATTTATTTAAATGGTGTAATGCAATCTACCAGTAGTTATACAATCTGTGTTTTAAAGTAGATGACCTGACCATAATGCAAACAAATTAGACTCCGGGGCACTGGATGTATTCTATAGGCAATTAAATGTCATAAACTGGCATTATTTTCTATATACAATACACTATATAAAATGTTTTGTTGAATATGAATGGTAAAATTATAATATATATATAGAGAGAGAGAGAAAGAGAGAGAGAGCTCAGTGACAATCATTTCTATAAATTGCATGCTTAAAATGAAGTTCAAACCAGAAAAACATATAAGAAGCAACATAATGACTCTTAGATACAAATCAAAATCCTTTCCACTGTCTCCAGAGTTTTCCTTTTAGACTTAAATTTGAGTCCTTGGTCTCCACTGTGATATATTTTGTCTTCCTAGTTACTATCTTATAAATTAAGTAAATTTAATATTAAGAAGAAAATCTGTAAGCCAATCAGAGGCTGTGAATGACAGCCATGCTTTATTTGTGAGGTTTATCTGAAACTGAAACACAGGCTATTTTTGCATAACATGCTAATGTGACCAAAATCAATCTACCTGTATGTATCTTTTCTTCCAAAGTGTCAAAAGTCAATTACCATGTCATAACTTGTCCAATGAAGGGTGAATTCTATTCAATTATTAGTTTGATCTAAACAATTAGACCCAGTTATATGTGACTGCTCAGTGATCAACCTGCAAATGATTACTCAAAATAGTAGTGATGAAAGCCTGAAAAAACAACTTTTCCAAAGCTCAGGTTTCAAAATACTTTAAGTGATAATAGCTCTTAAGTCTGAGTTTAAAAAGACTGTTAAGGCCTCTACAGGAAAAGTTTATAAGGAAGAAAATTCCTTTATGAGGAATAAAAGAAAATAAACTATTGCTTTTACAAATCAAGCAATATGAATAAGCAAGTCATTTTAAAGTGGTTTTGTTCTGACAGTAAGAATTTTTGCAGAAAATGAGATTATTGATAAACAGAAACATTCTTTCTTTAAATAGATATGATTATATGTTGGTATAATTTATTTTATGAAAATGATAATTAATTGTATTTTTCAGTGTGCTTCATTGCTATCATTTTATCCCTTCCATTCCTCCATGATTATTCAAGGTTTTTTTTTTACCTATAATTCAGTGCAACCCAGACATTTAACATATATTACATACAAATAAATGTATTAGGAGTGATAGGGAGAGTTAAACTTCCCATTGTCTACCCAGCAAAAATTTACAAATATGTTGGAAGTGAAAAAGTATATATACATATATTTGTGTACAACTTTAATACATGGCTATCTTAAATTATTAAATAAATGGCTAAAATGTTTTATTATTAATTTCTGATACCTTACTATGTACCAAACACATTACTAATGAAACAAATACATTGCTTTTTACATATATTTCCTCATTTTATCCTCACATTTACCCTATAAGTCAGATTCTAATTGTAAGAAGAAACTAAGACATAGAAATTTATATCCAAGTATGAATTATGCACTATGATTATATAAACAAAGGAGGAATGAAATATTATTTCAGTATCTAAAAATTGTCAGTTTTTGGAAGGAATACACTGCCAATAGGGGAAGCTGAGGATCAAATCAGTGAATTAAAAGGCAGTTGAAAATATCACTCAATAAGAGAACCAAAAAGAAAAAAAGCAATTAAAAAAACAGGAGGACAGCTTAAGGGAGCTGTGGGACAACATGAAACATAACAATATTAGAATAGCAGGTGTGCCAGAAGAGGCAGAAAGGGAGAAAAGAATAGAGAACGTGTTTTAAGAAATAATGGCAGAAAACTTTCCTAAACTGGTAAAGGAAAAAGTCACCCAAGTTCAGGAGGCACAGAGAACCCTAAGCAAGAAGAACCCAAACAGGCCCATTCCCAAACATATCATAATTATAATGCCAAAAAATAAAGACAAAGAGAGAATCTTAAAGGCAGCAAGAGAAAAGGAAACTGTTACCTACAAAGGAGTTTCCATAAGGCTGACACCTGATTTCCCATCAGAAAGTCTACAGGCCAGAAGGGAATGGCATGAAATACTTAAGGTAATGGAAAGTAAGGATCTGAGACCAAGATTACTATATCCAGTAAAGCTATCATTCAAAATAGATGGTCAAATAAAGAACTTCCCAGAGGGGAAAAAAAGGCTAAAGGAGTACATCACAACCAAGCCAGCATTACAAGAAATGAGAAAGGGACTGCTATAATGAGAAGAAGAAACAGAGAGAGAAACCTTCCAATACAGAATTAAAATGGCAATAAATAAGGACCTATCAGTAGTAACCCTAAATGTAAATGGATTACATGCTCTAATCAAAAGATGTAGGGTAGCTGAATGGATACAAAGACATGACCCAATTATATGCTGTTTGCAAGAAACCCACCTCAAAACAAAAGACACACACAGGATGAGAGTGAAGGGATGGAAAAATTTTTCCATGAAAATGGAAAAGAAAAAAACGCTGGAGTAGCAATACTCATATCTAACAAAATAGACTTTAAAATGAAGGCCATCACAAGAGACAACAAAGGTCACTACATGATACTAAAGGGATCGATCCAACAAGAGGATATAACCCTGGTAAACATATATGCACCCAATATAGGTGCACTTAAATATAAAAAAAACACAAAAAACAAACTTCTAAAGGACTTTACTGGAGAGACCAACAACAATACAGTCATAGTAGAGGACTTTACCACCCCTTTAACGTCACTGGGTAGATCTTCCAGACAAAAACTTAACAAGGAAACAGAGACTCTAAATGACACACTAGATCAGATGGATTTAATTGACAGTTATACAACATATGACCCCAATGCAGCAGAATATACATTCTTCTCAGGTGCACATGGATCATTCACAAAGACAGACCACATGTTAGGATGCAAAACAAGTCTCTACAAGTTCAAGAAGATTGAAATCATATCAAGCATCTTCTAAGATCCAGTGGAATGAAATTAGAAATCAACTACAGTAAAAAGACCCCAAAACATTGAAACACATGGAGGCTCAATAGCATGTTATTAAATAATGAATGTGTTACCAACAAGATCAAGAAAGAAATAATAAACTTCCTGGAAACAAATGAAAATGAACACACAATAACCCAAAATCTCTGGGACACAGCAAAGGCAGTCCTGAGAGGGAAACTCATAGCACTACAGGCACACCTCAAAAAAATAAGAAAAATCAGCAATAAACTATTTAACCCTACAACTTAAAGAACTAGAAAGAGAACAACAAGAAAGGCCCAGAGTACATAGAAGAAAGGAAATAATAATAATAAGGACCAGAGCAGAAATAAATAACATAGAGGCTAAAAAAAAAAAATAAATACAAAAAATCAATGAAACTAAGAGCTGGTTCTTTGAAAGGATAAACAAAATTGTTAAACCGTTAACCAGATTCATCAAGAAACAAAAAGAGAGGACACAAATAAATAAAATCAGAAACAAAGGTGGAGAAATAACCACGGACACCACAGAAATACAAGAATTGTAAGAAAATACTATGAACAACTATATGCTAAGCTGGACAATGTGGATGAAATAGACCAAGTCCTAGAAAAATATAATCTCCCAAAATTGAATCAGGAGGAATCAGAAAACCTGAATAAGCCAATAACAACTGATGAAATAGAAGCAGTAATCAAAAAACTCCCACCAAACAAAAGCTTAGGTCTGGATGGCTTCACAGGGGAGTTTTACCAAACATTCAAAAGAGAACTAATACATATACTCCTCAAGCTATTTCAGAAAATCCAACAGGAAGGAACACTTCTAAACTCTTTTTATGAGGCCAGCATTATCCTAATTCCAAAAACAGACAAAGACACTACAAAGAAAGAGAATTGGAGGCCAATATCCCTGATGAACATAGATGCTAAAATCCTCAATAAAGTATTAGCAAATCTCATCCAGCAATATATTAAAAAGATCATACACCATGATCAAGTGGGATTTATTCCAGGGATGCAAGGCTGGTACAATATTCCCAAATCAATAAAGGTGACACATCATATAAACAAATTGAAAGACAAAAATCACATGGTCATGTTGTTAGATGCAGAAAAAGCATTCAGCAAAATCCAATACCCATTTGTGAAAAAACTCTCAGCAAGTGGAACTAGAGGGAGCATATCACAATATGATAAAGGCCATATATGACAAACCTACAACCAACATCCTACCCATGGGCAAAAAACCAAAACCATTTCTCCTAATAACCAGAACAAAACAGGGATGCCCATTTTCACCACTCCTGTTTGACATAGTACTGGAAGTGCTAGCCATAGCAATCAGACACGAAGAAGAAATAAAAGGCATCCAAATTCGAAAAGAAGTAAAACTGTAATTATTCACAGAAGACATGTTATTATACATTAAAAAAAAAAAAAAAAGAGAGGACACAAATAAATAAAATCAGAAACAAAGGTGGAGAAATAACCACGGACACCACAGAAATACAAGAATTGTAAGAAAATACTATGAACAACTATATGCTAAGCTGGACAATGTGGATGAAATAGACCAAGTCCTAGAAAAATATAATCTCCCAAAATTGAATCAGGAGGAATCAGAAAACCTGAATAAGCCAATAACAACTGATGAAATAGAAGCAGTAATCAAAAAACTCCCACCAAACAAAAGCTTAGGTCTGGATGGCTTCACAGGGGAGTTTTACCAAACATTCAAAAGAGAACTAATACATATACTCCTCAAGCTATTTCAGAAAATCCAACAGGAAGGAACACTTCTAAACTCTTTTTATGAGGCCAGCATTATCCTAATTCCAAAAACAGACAAAGACACTACAAAGAAAGAGAATTATAGGCTAATATCCCTGATGAACATAGATGCTAAAATCCTCAATAAAGTATTAGCAAATCTCATCCAGCAATATATTAAAAAGATCATACACCATGATCAAGTGGGATTTATTCCAGGGATGCAAGGCTGGTACAATATTCCCAAATCAATAAAGGTGACACATCATATAAACAAATTGAAAGACAAAAATCACATGGTCATGTTGTTAGATGCAGAAAAAGCATTCAGCAAAATCCAATACCCATTTGTGAAAAAACTCTCAGCAAGTGGAACTAGAGGGAGCATATCACAATATGATAAAGGCCATATATGACAAACCTACAACCAACATCCTACTCCATGGGCAAAAACCAAAACCATTTCTCCTAATAACCAGAACAAAACAGGGATGCCCATTTTCACCACTCCTGTTTGACATAGTACTGGAAGTGCTAGCCATAGCAATCAGACACGAAGAAGAAATAAAAGGCATCCAAATTCGAAAAGAAGTAAAACTGTAATTATTCACAGAAGACATGTTATTATACATTAAAAAAAAAAACTAAAGACTCCATCAAAAAACTAGTAGACTTAATAAATGAATTCGGCAATGTAGCAGGATACAAAATTAGCACCCAGAAATCTGTGGTTCTTTTATACACCAATAATCAACTCACAGAAAGAGAAACTAAAAAAGAAAAATCCCATTTACCATTGCACCAAAAAAATTAAGATACCTAGGAATAAACTTAACTAAGGAGGTAAAAGACCTGTACTCAGAAAACAATGTACTCAGGACATTTATAAAAGAGATAGAGGAAGACATAAACAAATGGAAGAACATACCGTGTTCATGGATTGGTAGTATCGACATCATTAAAATGTCCATACTACCAAAAGCAGTCTATAGATTCAATGCAATCCCTATTAAAATACCAATTGCATATATCACAGATCTACAATAAATTCTCCAAAAGTCATATGGAATAAATAAAAGGCCACAAATAGCCACAACAATCCTGAGAAAGAAGAAAAAAGTTGGAGGGATCGCAATACCAGATATCAAGCTATATTACAAAGCCACTGTTCTCAAAACTGCCTGGTACTGGCATAAGAACAAACATATAGACCAATGGAATAGAACAGAGAACCCAGAAATTGACCCAAGCCATTATGCTCAATTAATATTTGACAAAGGAAGTAAGAGCATACAATGGAGTCAAGACAGTCTCTTCAATAAATGGTGTTGGGAAAACTGGACATATACCTGCAAAAAAAATGAAACTAGACCACCAAGATATACCATACACAAAAATAAACTCAAAATGGATAAGGACTTAAACGTAAGACAGGAAACCATAAAAATCTTAAAAGAATCCATAGGAAGCAAAATAGCAGACATGTCACAGCAATATCTTTACCGATACATCTCCTAGGGCAATGGAAACTAAGGAGAAAATAAACAAATGGGACTACATCAAAATAAAAAGCTTCTGCACAGCAAAAGAAACCATCAACAAAACAATAAGAAAGCCCACTACATGGGAGAACAAATTTGCCAATGTTATCTCCAATAAGAGTTTAGTTTTCAAAATTTACAGGGAACTCATACAACTTAACTAAAAGAAGGTAAACAATCCAATTAAGAAATGGGCAAAGGCCCTAAATAGACACTTTTTGAAAGAGGACATACAGAAGGCCGAGAGACATATGAAAACATGCTCAAAGTCACTAATCATCTGAGAGATGCAAATCAAAACGACAATGAGGTACCATCTCACACTTGTCAGAATGGCTATCATCAACAAATCAACAAATGATAAGTACTGGTGAGGATGGGGAGAAAAAGGAACCCTTGTGCACTGCTGGTGGGAATGCAGACTGGTGCATCCACTGTGGAAAACAGTATGGTGTTTCCTCAAAAAATTAAAAGTGTAACTCCCATTTGACCCAGTAATCCCTCTTCTAGGAATATATCCCAAGAAATCAGAAACACCAATTACAAAGGATATATCGACCCCTATGTTTATAGCAGCATAATTTACAATAGCTAATATTTTAAAACAGCCTATGAGCCCATCAACTGATGAGTGGATTCAAAAATAGTGGTACATCTACACAGTGGAATACTTCTACAACAGCATGGATGGA
Organism: Myotis brandtii; assembly: GCF_000412655.1. Lineage (NCBI taxonomy): Eukaryota > Metazoa > Chordata > Mammalia > Chiroptera > Vespertilionidae > Myotis > Myotis brandtii. The sequence continues at coordinate 1,957,456 of NW_005365372.1, read as the reverse complement.
TATGCAGACCCTTTTGTAAGTGAAATAAGCCAGTTGGAGAAAAATAAATATCACATGATATCACTCATTATGGAATATAATGAACATAAACTGATGAAAAAAAAGAGCCAGAGAAAAATATATTTTAGACTATAATAGAAATAATCCTGCTATTTGCAGATTTTAATATTTCCTACAACTTTTGTATTATTATACTATGTTAGTAAAGTTTTGCTAATATTATTTTATTTA
>NW_005365372.1:1949855-1957043 GCF_000412655.1 Myotis brandtii | reverse complement strand
ATTATATTTAAAATCATTTTTCTTGAAATAATAAAAACAGACAACCCCGCATGGGTTAAATTGTTAAAATGAAATAAATATGCATTGATTCTCTGCAAAAAATCAAATCAAATCGTTTTTCTTGAAATATTAATGTTTATTCCATGTAAATGGCTAATTATTTTGTATCTACAATCTGGTAATAGATTTATTTTGTATAATGAAAAAAAATTGTCAGTTTTGAGATCTTTGAAGAAACTATTTATTTTTATAAAGTGATATTGTTGAGAATGGTCATTCAAAAAAAGAAATAGTTTTTCAAAGTTCTTAAACCAAGAAATTTTAGAGTTTATAGAATTGCAAGTGTATGTATGCTAAGAATGTGGGCCCTGAAATAAGAGTACCTGGATTCAAAGTCCTGCCATCAGATGTATGACCTTAGCAAGACACTTAACTTTTTTGTGTGTCATTTGACTTCTCTGGAAATGGAACTTATAATTGTTCATTCCATATATGATCTTTCTAGAATTAAATTAGATAATCTATATAACATTTTTAGAATAGAGTCTGGCACACAGTAAGAAAATAATAATTTGTTTTATTCTTATTAAATGTTGTGAGTAGCCTAATGAGGCTGGTCTAATAAAAATGCACAATTCTGCCAAAACCGGTTTGGCTCAGTGGATAGAGCGTCGGCCTGCGGACTGAAAGGTCCCAGGTTAGATTCCGGTCAAGGGCATGTACCTTGGTTGTGGGCACATCCCCAGTAGGAGGTGTGTAGGAGGCAGCTGGTCGATGTTTCTCTCTCATAGATGTTTCTAACTCTCTATCCTTCTCCCTTCCTCTCTGTAAAAAATCAATTAAAAAATATATTAAAAAATTAAAAAAATGCACAATTCTACTAAACCTCAGATGCATATTTTCTTTTGTACTCCATCTAGTGCCTAGAACATAGCTGGAATATCCCACATTGCCCTCTTCTCCCTTAGAACCCCCATTACTCTATTTTTCCCAACTAGAAATAGAAACCTTGCAAACACTTAATTTTTCATGGTTACCCAATTTAAAGTGTATCTTCTCTGCACTCTTATGCCAACAATTATGTGTGGCATTTTTTAAGGACTGTGATATTATAGATATCTATATATAGATATATATCTATATATATCTATATCTATATAGATATAGATATGTATCTATATATAGAGAGATATATCTATATATAGATATAGATATAGATATATATATATATATATAGATATATGTCTATATATCTATATATAGAGAGATATATCTATATATAGGTAGAAATACATACTAAATAGTTCTTTGTGGACTCTTCTTTGAGCTGCACTATGCCCACTCCATACAAAGAATCAAAAGCTTACAGAACACCAGGAAGATTTACCACTGTCCCCTCCTCCTGAAGTAGAGCCTGTAATACCTAAAGCCCCACCACTGAAGGAAATATTTCCCAATCCTCCACCACCGGTGTGGGAGAGTTCATCAACTAGATCCTCAGTTACGGGATCCCATGTCAGGCAAGCCATGTTAAAAGGAGAACTATTGTCTTGCCCAGTTATGCAGGATCAACAAGATAACAGGATTCATGAGCCACTTTCCTTTAATACTTCTAAGGAAATAAGGAAAAGTATTAGAGAAAATGGGGCTAACAGTCCATTTATAAAAGGACTCCTTAATGCCTTGTCTGAAGATTATCACATGACTCTTTGGGACTAGCAAATTTTAGCCAAAACAACTCTAGACGACAGTCAATACCTATTATGGGGAACAGAATATGATAAAAATCTGTGAGCAGCAGACTAACCAAAATAACTTAGCGGGTGCTGGTCATCTTACGGCCCTGATACTGCAGAGACAGAGACCATATATTAATGTGCAACAACAACTAGACCTGCACCCTCAAGTGTTTGTCCAAGCCTCCCTCTGTGCACAACGGGCTTGAGAGCTCATTCCAGAAAGCGGAGTCCAGCAAGGCTCTTCTGTTAATGTACACGAGGGACCACAGGAATCTTATATTGATTTTGTAAATCGCCTTACTCAATCCATTCACCAGAAGATCAGGCTGCAGATATTCTCTTGTTACAACTGGCATATAAGAACACCAACATTGATTGTCAAAAGGCTATGCAGCCCATCAGGGGAAAAGCTACCACAGTGGAGGAATGTATCAGGGCTTGTCAGCAGGTAGGAACGGAAACCCACTGGACTCAAATACTGGCCATGGCCCTTCGAGCCCGGAATAATGGCAAGACAGATTCCAAACGCTATCAATGTGGAAAAATGAGACATTTTAATAATAATTACAAGACTAAAATACTAGCCTCCTAGGCTGAGAATTCTCAGCCCCATCTCTCTGTCCCCGCTGCCATAGGGGAGACATTGGGCCAATCAATATAAATCTAAAGTTGACAAACATGAAAATTCATTACCACCACTGCAGGGAAACTCCCAGAGGGGCCAGTCCCGGGCCGCAACAAATCGGGACACAACTGGCCTTCCTAGGGCAGACAGAAAATCCACTGTCTACTCCCTCAGAGCAGCTACCACTGGGAGCGCAGGGTTGGACTTACTCCAACAGAACTAATTCTCAAGAAAGGGGATGACCCTAAAAGAGTCCCTATGGAAATTTGGGGGCCACTGCCATCAGGCATGATAGGAATTATTTTGGGACACTCTAGCCTTAACTTAAAAGGGGTCACAATACTACCTGGAATCATTGATAATGGTTACCAGGAAGAAATCCAAATACTTATAACATGCAAAGAATTGCATATTTTCCCTGCACAAACTAAGATTACACAACTGTTGTTACTACTATATTGGTTCCCAAATGCTTTAGGACAGTGGTCGGCAAACTGTGGCTTGCAAGCCACATGCGGCTCTTTGGCCCCTTGAGTGTGGCTCTTCTACAAAATACCACGTGTGGGCACGCACGTACAGTGCGATTGAAACTTCGTGGCCCATGCACAGAAGTCGGTTTTCTGCCTGGGTGAATCTATTTTGAAGAAGTACTGTTGATATTTGGCTCTGTTGATGAATGAGTTTGCTGACCACTGCTTTAGGAAAAGAGAGAAACCAAGAAGGGTTTGGAAATACTGAAAAACAAGAGGTTTATTGGAATAACTAGTCACCAGAGAATGGCCCCTCCTCACTATAGAAATCCAAGGGGAAAAAATCACCAGATTGATAAATACCGGGACAGACTACTCTATACTTAGCCATCTCGACTGGCCCTCTTCATGGCCCACAGTAAAACAAGATCAAAGAATAATGGGAAAAGGGAAAATTTCCCAGACATTACAAAGCTCTCGGCCCGTACACTATAAAGGGCCAAATGGGGAAATTGGCTACATACAATCTCTAATCTTACAAATTCCAGTCAATTTATGGGGATGAGATCTCCTTTCACAGTGGGGGATAACATTACAGACGCCTTTTTAGAAATGGTTACTCTTGTTATATCTCCCCTACCCTTGACTTGGTTAAGCCAAACTCCTATTTGGATTGAACAGTGGTCCTTAAAGGGAGAAAAATTACAATAGGCCCATTTACTGGTGAAAGAACAGTTAGAATTAAGGCACATAAAACCTTCTAATAGCCCCTAGAATTCTCCTATTTTCATGATCCTCCCCAAATTTAAAATGTGGCAGCTTTTACATGATTTAAGAGCCATTAATGCTAATATTCAACCTATGGATTCTCTCCAGCCTGGACTTCCCTCCCCGGCCATGATCCCACAAGAATGGCTATTATTATAATAGATTTAAAGAATTGTTTCTAGCCAAACCGGTTTGGCTCAGTGGATAGAGCATCGGCCTGCGGACTGAAGGGTCCCAGGTTCGATTCCGGTCAAGGGCATGTACCTAGGTTGCGGGCACATCCCCAGTAGGGGGTGTGCAGGAGGCAGCTGGTCGATGTTTCTCTCTCATCGATGTTTCTAACTCTCTATCCCTCTCCCTTCCTCTCTGTAAAAAATCAATAAAATATATTAAAAAAAAAATAAAGAATTGTTTCTATACCACTCCTTTGGCTACCCAGAATTGGGAAAAATTTGCATTCACTCTCCCCTCAATTAACACTGAGGAACCTACTCAGAAATATCACTGGAAAGTCCTCTCACAGAGAATGCTAAGCAGCCCAATGATATGTCAATACCATATACATCAGATACTTATACCAAGTAGGCAACAGTTCCCTTCTGGAAAAATTATCCATTATATGGATGACATCCTCCTTGCAGTCCCTGATAAGGACCTATTATATCATATGTATTCTTCAATACAAAAGGAAACAGCCTTAAGAGGCCTTTCAATGGCCCCTGAAAAGGTACGCAATACAAAACCATGGAAATATCTGGGATGTATCTTAACTGAAAGAACCAGCAAACCCCAAAAGGTTATCTTTGATAATAGGGAACTAAAAACCCTAAATAATTTTCAAAAATTGCTTGGGAATATAAATTGGATAACTGACACTAGGCATTCCCACTACAAATTTACAAAACCTGTTTAACACACTAAAAGAAGATCCAACTTTAAATGCCTTGAGACAGTTGTCTGCCGAAGGGATGAAATAACTCCGCTTGGTCGAGAATACTCTCCATACACAATATTTAACTAGAATTTCTCCCCAGCATTCTCTTCAATTATTTTTATTTACCACCAGACATTCACCTACAGGGTTTATAGGACCACTGATACCTGAATTGAGGTTCATTGGATGGTTGTTTTACTTCCATTCTCCCTCCAAACTTCATCACCTTATCTAGCGTTAATTTGTTCTTTAATCCTAGATGGGAGACAGCAATATGCTAAACTCTCAGGACATGATCCTGAAGTCATTCGCCTTCCACTAATCAAGACTCAGTTTGAGAAGACACTTTCCATTTCCATAGATTTACAAATTGCCCTATGTAATTTCATAGGGCAGATAGAGCATAGGGCAGATAGAGCACACACTAAGTTAATCTACCCCACTACAATTGTACATATTCCTATCCCAGGGACACTCACCATGTTCACCAACAACTCAGAAAAAAAGGAAAAAACAGCCATTCACTGGCCACCTAATCATGTCATTCAATGAGAAGGCTTCACATCAACTCAGAGAGCTGAAATTAGGGCACTAGTTTTAATACATTCCCCTCACAACTCCTGAACTTCGCTAGTGATTCTGTCTACTCTGTTTATATTTTACAAAATTTCAAAACTTCACTCATTAAGCCTACATTAGACCCATCCCTCTTAACACAGTTCCTTCGCCTCCAGGCCTTACTAGATGGTGGATCACATCCTCTCTTTATGTCTCATATAAAAATCTCACAATTCCCTTCCTGGACCATTAATACCGCCAATGACAAAATAGACCACTTAGTAATGACAGCTACTTTAATGAAAGCCCATCAATCCCATGAATTATTCCATCAAAATTGGAGACAATTACATAAGGAATTTCAACTGCCCCAAAGAATAACTAAACAAATTATTTTACAATGTCCTGTCAAATGACAGGCACCTCACTATCCTCCATGGGAATTAATCCTTGAGGCCTATGGGCCAATGACCTTTGACAAACAGATGTTAGTCACATTACCTCTTTTGGGAAACTCCAATATGTACATGTAACTATAGACATTTTTTCTGGTATAATCAGTGCTCATACTCTTCCCGGTGAATCCATGCACTATGTAATTAAACATCTATTACTCACATTTGCCTTCTTAGGAATCACAACCAAAATAAAAACTGACAATGGGCCTGCTTCTAGCAGCCATGCCTTTGCCACCTTTTGCAAGACTTGATCCATCCAACATTCCACGGAAATCCCTTACAATCCACAGGGACAGGTCATTGTTGAGCATGCCCATTCGACATTAAAGAACATGCTAGTAAAATAAAACAAGGGGGGGATATGGGACTCAAGGACCCCGCTATGATGCTATCCAAAGCACTCTTTACCCTTAATTTTTTTAATTTGAATGATCGCTTTCTATCCCCCATAAAGCGTCACTTTACTTCCATAGCACCAGCTCAGAAACCACAGGTCTAATGGTAAGATGTAGACACTAATAACTAGGAAGGACCCAATGAATTATTAACATGGGGGAGAGGATATGCATATGTTTCTACCCCCACAGGACCGCTGTGGATTCCAGCTTGTCAGATTAAACTCTATCATGGCATGGCACGAGACCAATCCTCTTCCAGAAATAAAGAATCTGGGCCTGGGGACTCCACAGCTCTGAACAATGCACTTCAACCTGACTCAGACGGCCCCCATTTAACTTGGGGAATGATAAAAAAGCTGACGGCAAAGGCTGAACAACTATTGGAGCATACTCACCCTCCAACACCCCAGATAACCTTCTTCTTGTTATGACTTCTTTGATTCACCTCAACTCCTGTGCGGTATGGTTTGGCATTTTTGCCTGGCTTTGGGAACCAGCATGTGCCACCTTATATTGGGCCCACATTATAGACCCACCTTTCTTTAGACCCCTCACTTGGAGGGGACATCCCTTTTCCTGTGTCTAACAACCTAAAGTCCCTCTTAGGAAGAATAGACTTGCGACCAATAGGCAATCTTGAGAATGGGACACATTGGACACCGATCCCTCCCAATACCTCTTTTTACTCCAATCTACTACCCTTATGCGTTACCTCCTCCAATTCCTCTCGTACTGTATAAAAGCTCATCATCAAATTTGGTTACACATCATTCCTAAACTGCTGGGGTCCAGCCCCAGGGGTCCAGGGGTTCCCAAAGGTGTCGACGGAGTCGGCGAAGAATGATTTACACAGAGACTGTTCAGAACACTCTCTAGCTTTCCTTAGTCTCCGTGGATCTTCCCTGTGCCTGGCTGAGGCCACAGAAAAAGATCCCAAGGCAAGCTGAGCCTTTATTTTATAGTGAGCGGTAAACAAGGTAGTGGTTTCCATAGTTACACAGTTCTTGTAAGTTTCACTTGTTTACACTGTTCTTGTGAGTTTCACTTGTTTTTGTTCTTGTAAGTTTCACTTGTTTTTGTTCTTGTTGCACTTCCCTCAGCCCATTAGCTTCCCGAGTAAGATCTAGGGAGCGTTATAAGGTCAAGCCTAATTATGCTAAGAGGACTGTGCCCTCTAAGCTGGGAATTGTTTATGACTTTGCCCACAGGTCAGTCCGAGGCTTAACCCTATATCAGCT
>NW_005365372.1:1943605-1945893 GCF_000412655.1 Myotis brandtii | reverse complement strand
CTCAGAAAAGCATGGACATGTTAAAAGATCAATACAGAGTCTTTTTTCTTCTAGACTCAGTATGGCACATCTTCTCATTCTAAAGATCAATACAGAGTCTTCTTTCTTCTAGACTCAGTGTGGCACATCTTCTCAATCTAAGTTCTGTACTATCCACCCACTTACCCTACTTATCCTCTATAGGGGGGTCTGCAGCACCCTACGGTGGAGTCCTATCCGTCCCGAGTGCAGGGGGGCTTACCTAGGGGAATTCTGTTCGGCCTGTTTGGGCGCCATATGCAGGGGTCCAGTCCCAGGGGTCAAGGGGTTCCCAAAGGTGTGGACAGAGTTGGCGAAGAATGATTTACACAGAGACAGTGTTCAGAACTCTCTAGCTTTCCTTAGTCTCCGTGGATCTTCCCTGTGCCTGGCTGAGGCCACAGAGAAAGATCCCAAGGCAAGCTGAGCCTTTATTTTATAGTGAGCGGTAAACAAGGTAGTGGTTTCCATAGTTACACAGTTCTTGTAAGTTTCACTTGTTTACACTGTTCTTGTGATTTTCACTTGTTTTTGTTCTTGTTGCACTTCCCTCAGCCCATTAGCTTCCCGAGTAAGATCTAGGGAGCGTTATAAGGTCAAGCCTAATTATTAATTATGCTAAGAGGACTGTGCCCTCTAAGCTGGGAATTGTTTATGACTTTGCCCACAGGTCAGTCCGAGGCTTAACCCTATATCAGCTCCCCACACTAAACATAATCAAATTAAGGCCCAACTAACCTTTCTCTCAGCAGACAGTCTGGCTTGTGACAATCGCTACTTTGTCTCCTGTCTCTCCATGTAAGCAAAATAAGCTGTGAAACCCCTCTGCTGAAACATTCCATTGAAAAATTTGTCGAGAAAATCATGCCTATTTGACAGTACTAGAGGACGAACAGGTTATAGATCGGAGCTCACATGGTCATTTACAAGCCAACCACACTGGCATTCTGGTACACCATGTATCTAATACTAAATACATCGGTTATGCAGGCATGCCTATAGTTTGGACTAAGGGAAGGATAAATTCCCCAAGACCTCAAATTCTAGGTTTGCAAGTTCAGAAAACTTATGGAAATTAGGTCATATTTTCAATCCTTTGAAGTTGTGCCACAATGACTACCAGAACTCCTTAGGCCACTATAGTATGACTTTTACTGATCATCATACTGACAATAGCCTAATTTGCACCACTCACCCCTATGTCTTGTTATGGGCCCAATCTACTAATAAACCATAGTTCATCTTTTCTAATACAAATTGGAAAAAACCCCACTTATTTTGCATCCTGTATTACCACGCAAAATATTACCTCATTAAACATCAACACTATTATGATACTTAGGAGACAAGCAGAAATCCTAATAACCTATTAATCTCACCAGGAAATGACAAGACTCATAAACTATCAAAATCTTAGAAAAAAAACATTGAGCCAATTACAGTCCAAAAGATTTTTGGGGAATACTCATTACCGCCATTATCTCAGCTATTGTAATTCTTACTACTGCCAGAGTCCCGGTGACGGCCTTTTCTGAGTCTGTACAGACTGCCACATTCATAGACAATATGGCCAAAAATATAACTAAGGAATTTACTATACAACAACACATAAATCAAAAATATATTAACTAGACTACAGACAATAAAGACAGCCATTAAATATTTGAAGGAAAGACAGGACACTATAACATACAGACAAATGCTCAATTGTAATTAAAAACATACTAGGTGTACCGGTTAATAATGGCAGATTTTGTAATCAAAGGAAACACGATAATTTCAAGAGAAACATCAGAAGTGCTTTATTCAAAGTAATGTCCATCACTAGCTAAACATTTCCCCCATCTTTCAGGTAATTTGTGGATACCATCCCATTAGAACTTTTCTTGTTTTGAGGCAAAACATTCAGAGACCTAATTTTCTACTTTTTCGTATGTTTTGAAGTGCTGCTCAGAAAGTACATGTGCCATCGGATCGGAACAAGTGGTAATCTGAAGAAGCAAGTTCTGGTGAATATGGTGAGTGGGTTAATACTTCCCAGGCAAGATCTTTTAACGTGTTTTTAACTGGTTTTGAAGTGTGTGATGGTGCGTTATCATGAAGCAAAATTACTTTGCCGTGTCTTCTGGCCCATTCGGGTCGTTTTACGATCAAAGTGTGGTTCAAATTATTTGTTGTTGGTAGCGATCAATATTAATGGTTTCACCTGGTTTTAGAAGCTCATAATACACCACACCTTCCTGATCCCACCAAATGCAGAGCATTGTCTT
>NW_005365372.1:1936571-1943578 GCF_000412655.1 Myotis brandtii | reverse complement strand
CCTGGATCAACCCATGATTTTGTGCATTTGGGTTTCTCAAAATGAATCCACTTTTCATCACCAGTCACAATTAGAAGCAAAAAAATACTTTCTTTTGTGCCGTTGAAGCAACATTTTACTGATGACTTTTTGTTTTTCCATTTGTCTTTCGTTCAGTTGATGTGGCATCCATTTTTCTTCCTTTAAAATCTTTCCCATTGCTTGTTTGCTGAGCAACCTTTAATCCCTCTGCAAGTTGTTTTTGAGTTTGACATGCATTTTCATCCAATAATGCTTGTAATTGTTGGTCTTCAAACTTTTCTCAGTTGACCTGAATGTTCTTTCTTTCACATCGAAATCATCACTTTTAAAGTGTTTAAACCAGCGTTCACAAGTATCATGAGATGGAGCATGTTCACCATAAGCTTCCCAAAGTATATGATAACTTTTTCTTCAAAATAAAGTAATGAATTAAAACTTCCCGCAAATGCTCTTTTTTTGGCATGAAATTCAACATTTTTAAGGGTAAAAATATTTATGATGTTAACACGTTCATCAAATTTGACATATGAAGTTTTGAAGCTTGCTGTCAATACAACAAAATAGCATATATATCAAATCACATATATATCAACATGTGTTACTCCATCTACCATTATATTGGCTGGGCTGCAAAAATAATCCTTGTGGGCTGCGAGTTTGACATGCTTGGATTATAGCCTGAGGAGGTATGATCATCTCCTGTTATAGTAGTTCTCCCTTATTTGCAGGACACACAACCCATGGTTAGTAACAAACCCTACCGGTACTATGGTTTTTCCTATACACACAATCTATGTGAAAGTTTAGTTTATAAATTAAGCACAGTAAGATAAATAAGTGTTACTTGAACACAAGCACTGGGATATTGCAACAGTTGATTTATAACCAAGACAGCTACTAAGTGACTAATAGATAGGGAGCATATATAGTATGGATACTCTTGACAAAGGGATGATTCACCTCCTGGGTGGGGCAAGGTTCCATTATGCTACTCAAAATGGTGCACAATATAAAACTTATGAATTGATTATTTCTGAAAATTTCCATTAATATTTTTGGACTGCATTTGATGGTGGGTAACTGGAATGTCAGAAAGGAAAACCATGGATAAGGAGGACTACTATAGTGAGAGATCTATAAGATCTTAATTAGAGTTTCTACAATGCATTTTTCTTTTTCTTATATAGATTATTTATTGTTTTGTTTTTGTTTTAACAGATGGACAGATCTCAGAGGGAAGGGGTGTCACAGGAACAGATAGAGATTAACCAAAGAATTTATATGAATTTATGCATAGCCCATGTATACAAATAATAGTGCAGTGAAGGCCTTGAGTGGGGTGGAAGCCAGGTGGAGGGTGCAAAGGGGAAAAAATGAGAGACATCTGCAATACTCTCAACAATAAACATAAATTAAAGAAAATAAATATTGCCTAAGTTTTCTTTTAGAATTTTTATGGTTTTGTGACTTTCATTTAAGTTTTTTAATCCATTTTGAGTTTATTCTTGTGTATGGTATAAGTTGGTGGTCTAGTTTCACTTTTTTTGCATGTACCTGTCCAGTTTTCCCAACACCATTTATTAAAGAGACTGTCTTGGTAGCTTCCCACCTTGTGCAAGAAATGCATCTCACCTTAGTGCATTCCAGGTGGCTTATCATGTCCAATTCATAGATACAGAAAGCAACCCATGCATTTCAATATAATCTATATATATAAAACCCTAATACGCAAATAGACTGAATAGCTGAACAACCAAACAACCAAACAACCGGTCGCTATAACATGCGCTGACTACTGGGGGTGCACATGGAGCATTGTGGGTGTTGGCAGCAGGCAGCAGAATGTGGAACATGTCGGGCATTGGCCGCAGTGGGATGGTGGAGCAGGTGAGTGGGGGGTGAAAGATCAAGGCGGGTCGTCGGTCTCTGTCATCGGGGCTAGCCTCTGGTGGTTACTAAGAATTCTTTGCTCCCATGCACCACGGTCCCACCAGGCGCTCACACCTGCTGCTGGTGCCAGATCAGGCACTTGCACCTGCTGCTGACGCCCAGCTCCAGCCCCAATGACTCGGCACTATCAGTGGGTGCGAGTGGCAGCTGCCGGCCCTGATTGCCCCTCAGGGCTTCTCCACCTCCCCCTGCTCCTGAGGGTCAATCGGGGCTGGCAGCCGCCTCACACCCGCAGCTAGCACTGGAGCTGCTGCTCACACCCACTGCCAGTGCCCGGTGCTGGTCCCGATTGCTCAGCACCATCAGTGAGTGTGAGCGGGGCTGGCACAGTCAGCATGTGGGAGCAGCAGCTGCAGGAGTGAGGCTGCTGGTAGACAGGGGACCAAGGGCCCGGGCAGGAGGGACTGGGCGGGGGTGTGGAAGATGAGCCAAAACCCACCCCTGTGCCCACAGCAGCCTCGTGGCCCACAGTTACTTTCAAGGTGCACGAATTCATTCACTGGGTTCCTAGTTTATTCATAAAAACAAAGACATTTACAAAGAAAGTTACAAATGTTATATAGCTCAGGATACTGCTGTCCTGAGCAGTATAATCTTTCTAGCTTTCAATGAACTTGAGACCTTTCTATTAGTTATTCTAGCTTTTGGCACACACAGTGTAAGAACCTCTCCCTGCAGCATCGCGGTCAATGGAGGAGACTCCATTGCACTCTGACTGTCTTCTAAGCAACTCCCCCTACCTTCAAAACTCTGGACCCTTGTACATTTACAAGGGTAAATGGGTGGAGATCTCTTCTGAAGTTTCTTCCTGCTGTCAAGTGCATGGTCTTATCTATCCCTGTTTCCAGAGATTCTTGCTATCTACTAAAAAAAGAAGGGTGTCAAGAATGGAAGGAAGTCTTAATGTGAGGGAGAAGGACTGCTGTCTTTGGAAGGCAGCATATGCAGTTTCTATAGCAGCGGTTCTCTACCTGTGGGTAGCGACCCCTTTGGCGGACGAACGACCCTTTCACAGGAGTCGCCTAAGACCATCCTGCATATCAGATATTTACATTACAATTCATAACAGTAGCAACATTACAGTTATGAAGTAGCAACGAAACGGCTGGCGTGGTTCAGTGGTTGAGAGTTGACCTATCGATTCCTGGTCAGGGTAAATGCCCATGTTGTGGGCTCGATCCCCAGTAGGGGGCATGCAGGAGGCAGAGGATCAATGATTCTCATCATTGATGTTTCTTTCTATCTCTCCCTCTCCCTTTCTGAAATCAATAAAAATATATTTTAAAAAATAATCTTTTTCTAATAACTTATATGCTTCTTTTAGAAAATTTAAATGTATAAATAACATAAATATTACTTGTAATCCTAACCCTTAAAGATAACCAGTTAACAATGGAGCATTACTTTAGTCTTTTTTTTCCCTCTTATGGGTGTGTGCACATTTTTTACACAAAGAACATAGATAGCTGCAGTTGAATATGCTTTTTGTCACACAAAATATTGTCATACTTTCTCAAGGCCAATTCTTAATGTTATTTTTACTCACTGCATAGATTCATGACAGTAGCAACATTACAGTTATGAAGTAGCAACGAAAATAATTTTATGGTTGGGTCATAACATGAGGAACTGTATTTAAAGGGCCAGAAGGTTGAGAACCACTGGTCTATAGGATGGCACTGCTTAAAAGTGAAGCTGGTAGACTGCTTCATATTTCAAGAGGCATTGTTGCAGATGGGCTTCCAAAATAAGACCTATTGTGTAAACAAGCAATCAAGTATTTAGTGAGGGTTATGCCTAGTAGTGCAAGGGGAATTGTTGTGAAATCAGAAACTGGAGTGACTAAGGATCCCCATGATCTAATCCTGAGCAGGGCTATGGGTGGCACACCCAATAGCAGGACAAGTTTGCTGAGGAAGTTACTCTCTTGGAAATGCAGACAAAAACATTATCAGTCTAACCATGGGTATAAAGTATAGCAATTGTCAAAACATAAGAAAATAAAAAGTAACATTGTCACTTAGATTTGGCAGGCACTTTCCCTTTTCAAAAGAAAAATTTTAAATCTCTTTCAGTTGTGCAGGTCCAGCTTTCCTTATAGTATCAACAGGAGCAGCAAGATAAAAGTCTTCCTCAGGCAGCACCCACTTTATCCATGTGTAGTGGATCCAAGGCTTGATTCCTGTGAGCTTTAAAGAAGAGTATATTGTAAGAAGGATGTCATAGGGGCTGGTCCATTGCTTGGGTAGCTGCTGTTCAGGACCTTGAGTTTTCCAGGCCTTTAATAAGACACGATCCCCAGGATGGAATGGGTGTTAAGAGCTCTCTCAGATGGGTAGATATACCTGAAATGGACCTACAGGACTACTAAGGAAGCCAGTTCCCAGTTCCGCCCCGTCTCCGCCACCTATTTATTGGAGTCTGAGGGCCAGGAGGAGGGACCAAGAGGCCTGCCTTCCAGCTTCTCGCCAGTCCCCGGGCCACTCACTCTGGTTCCCTGTTAACCATCCCTGATCAATGGGAGGCTACAGACCGGGGGAGCGACCAAGCAGTCTGCCTCTTGCTGCTAATCCTGGGTTCAGGATATTAAAGAGACTCATTTCCTCATTTTCATTTTCTTCCTGTGTCTTACTATTAGAAGCCAATTCCCTTCTCTGAATCATTAGGTTGTTTCCTTTTTTGCTTAATCTTTAATGCCTGGACAGCAGTATTGCAAAAGAAAACTAATTTCTTCTTAGTCTTTGGATCATAGCTGTATATGGACCAATCTGCTAAAATTCAGCCCAGTAGGCTCCCTTCAGGAGTGGAAACAGAATAACCCCTGATGGCACAAAAGCACAAACCCAAAACCATAACCCTAGCACCGTGGTCGGCAAACTGCGGCTCGCGAGCCGCATGCGGCTCTTTGGCCCCTTGAGTGTGGCTCTTCCTAAGCCTTAGGAGTACCCTAATTAAGTTAATAACAATGTACCTACCTATATAGTTTAAGTTTAAAAAAATTTGGCTCTCAAAAGAAATTTCAATCGTTGTACTGTTGATATTTGGCTCTGTTGACTAGTGAGTTTGCTGACCACTGCCCTAGCAAGACCTAAGACAAAGTGGGACATATAAATAAAACTTGGATCCATAATTCCATTATTCCAAACGAGTGCTCTCAAGCAAGTCTTAGTGTCTTATCTCATGCCAGCTGATAAGAGTTCCTAAAATGGCATGAAGCCCAAGTGTCGCAAAGCCCAAGTGGTAGGGATGGACTTCCAACTAGTACTGCAAATGGTCCTAACTAGACCCGAATAGCACAAAGCCCCACTGGCGCAAAGCCCAAGTGGCAGGGATAGAGCACTCCTGATGCGCATGCCTGTCTGACTTACCCAATCTTGGAATTCGTCTACTTCCCAAAAACCTCTTTCTTTCACCAGCCCAGCATTTCAGGTGGCTGACACTTTGAAGAGTGCAGGGAAATTCCCTGAGAAAGCTATTAGGAGCTCCTGGGAAATCCCCATATTCCCTCTTTCCTAGGTTTGGCCTGCCACAGGCAGCTGGGACCTCCAGGACGTACTGAAGTCTATGTGGAATCACCAAAAACTGCAACTGAGCAACAACAACAAAAAACAAAAACAACAACAAAAAAGCACATAGGTTTGGCTACCTGCTACAATGAAAGCCCGCCTCATGAGGCAGGTGCTGTACACAAGGAAAGAGGTTTTAGTAAGTTACCACACAACCTGAGAGAATGGCAGACGCCAGTTTCAAAGACCAATCAATTTTTCTGCTCAAGCCCAACATTCTTATAGAGATAGGAAGGGAAGGGCCTTTTTCTATACAATTATTTTGCTAGCTTTTGGCGTGCTTGGGGCCCTGTCCATTCATCTTTCTAGTATTTGCTGCACTTAGTGTAAGAATCTCCCCCTGCTGCCAACTTGGCCAAAGGGGGAGACTCACTGGCTCTCTGACTGACTGTTTCTGGTAACATAAGCACTATCATTTGCACTTTTTAAAGTTTCAATGCCCTTGTATTATTGATCTCAATGAATACAGATATATAATTCCACTGGAGAGACATACAGAAAATGTATAGATATGTTATATTTGTTATATCCACAGATGGGAATTTTTATTGTATTTAAAAAATATGTTTTTATTGATTTCAGAGAGAGAAAAGGAGTAGGAGAGAGAAATAGAAACATCAATAATGAGAGAGAATCATAGAGTGGCTTCTTGAACACACCTTACTGGGGTCTAGCCTGCAATCTGGGCATATGCCCTGACCTGGAATTGAACAATGACCTCTTGGTTCATGAATTGACGCTCAACCACTGAGCCACACAAGCCAGCCATAAATTTTTATTTTCTTGATTCATTTTTTTTCTATTTTTCTTGGTTAAGTGTACCTGAATGTGGATGTGGGGTACCTCCAAACAATGTTAAGTAGGTACCAAACTCTGAATGCAAGTAATAATCTAGACATTTTGGAGAAACTGTCTTCTTTCTGTACCTAAAGTAATTTATTTAAGTTCATTCAAATTTTGATGCATGAAATGTGATGTTATTCTCTCAGGATAATTTGTGATTAAATATAACAGTTGGTATTGTAAAAATAAATCTGGTGGTTTTCTAAGTTGTGTTCTGTCTTTGCCATTAAGTTGCTATATGGCTTTGGATAATGTCCCTCCCACATGTGTAAATTGAACTATATTGGATATTTTCAATGGAGGTTGCCATGCCTCAATGAGGGGATAATTATATAACAACTAGTGGCCTGGTGCACAAAATTCGGGGGGGGGGGGGGGTGTCCTTAGCCCAGCCGGCACCTCTCCAATCTAGGACCCCTAGGGGGATGTCCGACTACCAGTTTAGGCTTGATACCTCTCGAAATCCGGGACCTCTGGCTCCTAACCATTCACCTGCCTGCCTGATCGCCCCTAGCCACTCTGCCTGCTGGCCTGATTGCCCCCAACTGCTCCCCCCCCGCCGGCCTGCTCACCCACAACTGCCCTCCCCTGCCAGCCTGCTTGCTCCCAACTGCCTCCCCCTGCCGG
>NW_005365372.1:1932793-1936430 GCF_000412655.1 Myotis brandtii | reverse complement strand
TAACCGCCTCTGCCTTGGCCCTGCCACCATGGCTTTATCCAGAAGGACATCTGGAAGGTCTCCCAGAAGGTCTCCTGGTCTAATTTAGCATATTACCCTTTTATTAGTATAGATGTGGTAGGAGGCAAAAATCATAGAGATATTTTGAAACATCCCCACCCCTGGAATTTGCTTCCTGCTAGACATATACATTTTCAGATGAAAATCAATAGGTTAGAAGAACTTGAAGTGACTTTTTAATACAAAATTCATGATGGATAATGTTTACTAGCACTCATATATTTCTGTGTTATTCAAATCTTGATCTGTTACTCAAGAAAAATGTAGGAATACAAATAAGAGTGACCGTTTTATAAGGAAAGCCTTGAATCTGCTCCAATGTATAAAAAGCAATTCTTTTATTGGATATATTAATTATTCATTCAACTTGTTAACAATAACAATTAAAAATAAATATTTATTACCAGTAACAACATTTTATTACATTTCTTACAACTCATTGGGATAAATAAATGAATAATAATAAAAAATACCCTGCTGTATTGTTCTAAAGTTTTATTAATATCTGGTGGTAAGGATTTCAAGTTCCTGAACAGAAGAATAATGAAAATATTTGGGAAAAGTAAATGGTCTTGTTGTATTTTAAAGTGCTCTGCATTGGCACCCTCTTAATTGATGTTTGCATAAAATTTGCTGTTGTCTTGGTATAAAAAAATAAAAGTATATATTTTATGATCCACATACTGGGGCTCTTCTTCTTTCTTGGATTTAAATTACAAACCCCATTAACTAGTTGTTACACTGTACAATTCTCTTTTTTTCCTCTCATAGCCTCAGTTTCTTCACAGAAATAATATGAAGAAAATGCTGCCCATCTTATACTGAGTTATTTTGGAGATTAAATTACATAATGTATTGGCACTTATTTCATAGATTCTAAATCTGAGGAGTTACACGAAAGAAAATGTAAAAGCTTGGCAAGTAGAAAGTAAGCTTTAGATGTCTATCTTAGTGAGGTAAGCACTTAGTATATCTAGCTGAGACCAGAAATTGTCATCAATCCAGGTTGGGGCAATATAGACATAAGGATTGAAAAGAGACACCAATAAATCTCAATATTACTGATGCTTTATTGAAATACCTCTAAGTTAGCTAGAATTTCTAGTAGTTCTCAGCGCTAGCTGAATATTAAAATCACTTGGGTGCCTTTAAAAAAAATGTTTACCTGACCCTAATTCAGATAAATTAAATTAGAATATCTTGGAACTGTCTTTTTAAAATATACTTTTATTGATTTCAAAGAGGAAAAGAGAGATAGAAACATCAATAATGAGAGAGAATCACACCTACTGGAGATTGAGCCTGCAATATACCCTGACCAGAATCAAACCATAACCTCCTGGTTCATAGGTTGAAGCTCAACCACTGAGCCACACCAGCTGGGCTGGGAACTGTTTCTTGAGCACCAATAATATATTTTTCAGTTAACTTGGGTAAGTCTTTTTATTAATAAAAATTGTTTTACTAATTAATTTAAAATTGAATTTTTAATAAATTGTTTAAATCATATTTGCCAATGCTATTTCAGATAAGGGTTTAATCTCCAAAATTTACAGAGAACTCATACAACTTAACAAAACGAAGATAAACGATCCAATCAAAAAAATGGGAAAAGAATCTAAATAGACACTTTTTGAAAGAGGACATACAGAAGGCCAAGAGATATATGAAAACATGCTCAAAGTGACTATTCATCTGAGAGATGCAAATCAAAGCAACCATGAGATATCTTCTACATCAGAAAAGTGAAACATCAAAGACCTTTCACCTCTTAGAGTGTTTTGAAGTTTCATTTTTAAATGTCTTTCACCCTTCCAGAGGTTTTGCAGACCTATTATATCTTTTTCACTTGGGGAGTACAAATGATTCCATTCTAATAGTAACTTATTTGCAAACATCACCAAACTTAACTATCTGCTTCCTCTTCTAAAATCTGACCAGCAGAGATTTTAAGAATAACAGAAATTTCAACTGACATATGGAATGACTGTTTTTTCCATAGGAATCATGCTCCCTGGTTAGTAGTCCTGAATCTAAAACCACACCTTCTGCAGAGCCAGAATTGTGACCATTTGCAACAGCATGGATGGAGCATTATGCTAAGTGAAATAAGCAAGTCGGAGAAAAATAAATATCACACGATCTCACTCATATGTGGGATATAATGATCAACATAATTTGATGAACAAAAATAGAGCCAGAGACAAATAGCAATGGAGGTGGGGGTTAGAGAGCAACCAATGGACTTGTATGCATGCATATTATCATAACCAATAGACACAGATACTGGCGTGGTGGGGGCTGGTTGTGGTGTGAAAGCAGCAACCGGCACTGCTAGGGTTCAGGATCTGGAGAAGGGCCATGCACAAATGAATACACTAGACAAGAAATATGAATTTAGAAATCATGGGGGGCCAGGCAGAGAGCTCTCCTCTAGGGGAAAGGCTTCACTGGGGCTCAGGCCCTGTTAGCTTTTATTCAATTTTAGAATACACATCTTGCCTTTAGTCAGGCAGGCAATCTGGTAGCAGACAGACTATCTTAAAGGTCAGTAAATATTAGTAAAGATTTACTTTGAGACTATTAGGTCAGGAAATTGCTTGAGCCACCATTGTCTCAACAGAACAATTGATTCATAGCTTTTAGCTCTTGCTAAAGCTCAAGGTCCTTCAGCCTTCCGAGTTCCCTGTTGCACTTTTATGATAATGTAGACAATGGATAGCTTCCAGCAGGGTGGGAATGGCTGGGGGGGGGCGGTCAATCAGGGGAAAAAGAGACATATGTAAAATTTAGACAATAAAAAAATAAAAATAAAAAAAGAATGTAAAAAGGAAAAAAAAATGAGCAAAAGATCTGAATAGATACTTCTCCAAAGAGGATATACTGATGGCCAATATACTTATGAAAAGATACTCATTGTCACTAATCATCAGAGAAATGCAAATTAAAACCACAAGGAGATATGTCCTGCCAGAATGGCTATCATCAATATATCAACAAACAACAAATGCTGGCAAGGATGTGAACTGCTAGTGGGAATGTAGACTGGTTCACAGCCACTGTGGAAAACAGTATGGAGTTGCCTCAAAAAATAAAAAAATGGAACTTCCTTTTGACCCAATAATCTCACTTCTGGGAATATATCCTAAGAATCAGAAAGAAGGAGAACCAAGATGGCGGCGTAAGGTACAGACCTGTGCGTGCTGCCTCCCACAACAACATCGAGACTACCAACTATAAAACAAACAGTTATGATTCAGAACCATGGGAAAGCTGGCCCAGTGGAAGCTCTACAACTGGAAGGAAAGAAAGAAGAGCATTGAGACTGAGTAGGTTGTGCAGAGGCTCCAAGAACAGAGGTACGGAGTCGTGCGCCAGGCTGGCTGCAACTGGATGCGCGGTTTTATATCAATCAGAAGGGGATGCAGACTCTCAAATCCACTGAGCTTGTTTGGGGCGGGATCCTGAGGTCCCAGACCCCTACGGGGAGAGGCGGGACAGCCTTGCAACAGGCCGGAGAGCGAGAGTGGCTGTCTCGCGGAGCTGTTCGCTGGCACTCAGAGATGCGAGACGCAGA